>NW_028261391.1:46163892-46318892 GCF_051295495.1 Thamnophis sirtalis
CCTATAGTAGTGGCTTTCTCCAGCCTTTCCCAAATTCGATATTTTCCAAATCTGATGAAGCTACAGTTCCCAAAATTCCCAGACAGTTTGGGCATAATGGTAGTCCTAACGCATCTAAAGGGGACAAGGATTTCTCTCCCCTTTACTCCCCGAGCTTTTAAAAAGGGGAGGGGGTAAACCACCCCCAGACACCCCCTTTTCTGAAAAAGCATTTGAGGGTTTGGGCTGTGTAAACTATCCCCCCCATATCTATGGATTCAAAGGGTAACAGTGTAATTAAAACCAGATAATTAATGAGACAATATTCCTACAGCTTACATCTTTAATGAACAAAACCCTTCAGGGCAGTGTGCTCTTCCAGGCTCATTAAAGAGAATAAAGTTGTGAGGCTTATATACTTCCCAGTGTGTTAATAATAACCCAGCGAGTGTATGCTTTAACCAAGCATAATAGCTCTGGCCTCCCATATACTTTGAAAGAGGCTCGCTGAGCGCCGTGGTTTGTGTTTCGTTTTTCCAAGGGCTTAAATATTTTAAATGCAAAGTAGGATACATGGAATCTTAATCGCTACCCACAAAAATCATAAAACGAAAAAAAAGAGAGAGAGAAAAGTCCAGAGAGACTTCGCGGAGGAAAATTCTCCGGGCAATTGAGACCACAAATCAAACTTTCAAAATGAAATAGCTGAGATTACAGAACAGGCTGGTGGTTAAAGCAAAGTTTCCCAACCCAGCCTCTCATCCGGCTGTTATTGACTTCGCGATTCCCCACCCACTCGCGTTCTTTTATTAATTTAGCTTCTGTTGAGATGTGAAGAAAAGAACAGCCCTTAAACTTGAAAAAGTGGAGAAATATACGCCTTGTGCAATACACCCGTTGGGTTTGCTCCACGCAGTCAAAGAGATGCTTTCTTTTTCCATCTTCTTTTCTTTCCCCACCACCCTCCCGCGCCCCGCCAATCCCGAGGTAATATTTCCTTTTTAGTGTATCGCAAGCTTCTAACTCAAATGGTTATTGCTTCCCATTTTTAAAGTTTACTTAGCAAAAGCCCCGGCTAACGTGAGCTGTTTTGGCAAGAGACGCGGGGGCTTTGCCTTCAGCGCTGCAGCGCAAAACGTGGAGGGGAGGGAGCGGGCTTTTAGGGATGAGTTATATTGCAATCAACTTAGTAAATCTGCATGCAGAAAAGGATGCTAATTAGTCTTAATAGTCTACCAATATGCCCCAAGACTGGAGACACAACAAACGTAAATCTGCTACCGATAAATATTTTTAATTGTTAAATTTACTGGAAAGAAAGTTTTATTTGCCTTGGCAAGACCACGTGATGTGAGAAAGCCAGGGGGAGGAAGAGAAAGGCGAGGCGTTTTTATGTGGGGGGGGGGGGGAGTCCGAGAAAGGAAAGCTGCAGAGCCACGCTTTCCGCCTAGGAAGGAAGACTTCTAACAGGACACTTGCTCCCGAGGAAGCCTGTAATAGAGAATCCTACGTGCTTTGCAATAAGCCTGGATAGGATCGGGCTGAGGAGAAGAGCTCGTCGAAAGGGGATCATTCAGCACCCTCGTGCCGGGTTTCTTTGCCCCGAGAGGGCCAGTAACTCCCTCCTTGTTTCCTCCATTCCAATCAGTAAAGCGGAGACTAGCAAAGACGCAGGCACCCTAAGCGAGCGCTTGGCAAAATTAGTGATGTATCACGTTAATTACCAATGTGATTTTCAAATGGTTGCAGGCAGGCCCAAGGAAAATTAATGGAAATCCAAATTCTAATTATGTGGCGGTTGTTAAAGAATTAAACTAAATACTCTGGGTGGATGTGGCGGGAGGGAGGGAGAGTGGGGGGGAGCGAAAGGAAGGAAAGGAACAGAGGCGCCTTTCCATAGTAGAGGAAAAGTCCCCCCCCCCCCGCGCGGCCTCTGCGCCTGAAAAAAGGCGCGCGCACCTGCAAACCGATTTCCTCGTCCTTTGACAGCACGTCGAGGGCCTCTTTTCAGTGCCCAGAGGGAAGCGAGATCAACACCTCCAGGCGGGATCAGAAGCGTCACTTTTGGAGAAGGTCTTTGCTTCTTCATTGGCCCTTCCCAGGTTAACATTTGAGAGGATTGGAATCTAGGTAGAGGAATCCTTAAGGGGGCAAACTCTGGCCTTTGAATCCATCTGACTGGGATCTGGAAAACGCGGGGGCACTTGGCAACAGCAACTCTTTGGATTCGTTTGGGGGTGGGGTTGGTTTAACTGGGATTGTATAGAATTGTGGTGGAAAGGATAGAAGGCAAATGGTAGAAACTCACCATGAGGAGAAAAGATAAGGAACCACAGGAAAGCCAATAGCAAAACACACAGACACACAGACACAGACACAGGACTGTAGGGCCTGCAATTATTGTACTGGATTCATGTTCCTGAGGACTAGAAACTCACACCAAATGTCCATACATTCGCAGGGTGACAGAATGTGCATAGCTTTAGGGCTGACCTTAATGCATTGTAATCTGAACTAAAGAGTTGTCTTCCATTAAAGATAAAATAAGTTGGAACCATTTGAATTATGTTACTATGAATCAGCAAGTAATGTAACAGTATTTCTTTCTTGCCTAATACTTTTTTAAAAAAATATTGATTTCAGCTGGATAAATAGGCTTCAACCAAATATTCAGCATAGTGAACAGAATAAAATGTTAATGAAAACAGACCCACTAATCATTTTTTAATACAACTTCGGTTTGGCAAGTCCTAATTTTTTAATGCCTTTCTATAATCAGGTGGAGGCAAACAGCTACCCACAGGATGTCTAATTAAACAGGATTAGGAGGTAACGTCGTTGTCTTGTTCCAAAGGTCTTCTATTTTCCTTGGAGCTGGAAATGAGATTTGGTCATGCACCACTAAGACAGCCAACCCTTACAGGCATTGGATAGTTACACAAACACTTTTTTTAAAGAGACAATTCAGTATATGCTAAACAACACATAATATAGAGCAAATAGATAGCTTTAACCTAGTGCTTTCCAGATGCTTTCCAGTCAGGACTCCAATTCCCATCAACTCAGCCATCATTACCAAACAGTGCACCTGAAAGAGATAGGAGTTGTGAGAATTTGCAGTATACTAAGTTGGAACATTTGTTGTAGTGACATCAGGCTAGAAACCTGGAGAACACGAGTTTTAGTCCTGCCCTAGCCATGAAAGCCAGGTAAGTAATTTTGGGCCAATCGCATGCTCTCAGTCCTAGGAAGGAGGCAATGGCAAACCACTTCCAAAAAATCTTGCCAAGAAAACTGCAGGGATTAATTTGGGCAGTTGCCAGGAGTCAAAAACTTACCCAAATGAATCCTCCCATAAAAAAAGGGAGGGCTGGAAAATACAGGTACAGTTTGCAAAAAGGAAAGTGGATGTCTATGTGAATAATCTGGAACATGTTGGTGAAATTACCTAAAGAGCTTTTAATAAGCAGTACTCAACATGTCCTTGGGTCTTTGAAAAGTTGCACCAACACTTTATTCCCCAAGACTTCAGCCCCACCATGCTGGAGCAGAGAGAAGGTAGCTTTAGGATGAAGTATAGACATCCAGTTCAAAGCAGAGCTCCTCAAAGGTCATTGAAGGACCCTCTGCAGGTCATTAGTTCCAGATTAACCTAAATCTTGACAATGGGCATGGAGGAATCAGATGAACTATTGCTCACTATTTGGAGTTTTTCAGAGAAAGGATGAGATTATGCATAAATTAAGTACTGGCTGTAGATTCAAATGACTTGTATTTAATCAGAGGATTTAAGATCGCCCTTATCTTTCCTATATTATTGAGAATGAAGATGAAAAAGTAACCCAAAGGTGGCTGTATTGTAACCTGTGGCTACAATCCAAGGTGTATATTTTCTTTTGTTACAAATCACATTAATTGAAGGGAATTCATATGAAAGTAACCCTGCAAAATACTGCAACATAGGTTTATCCAGATCATGCTACCCAATGATGGTCTAAGATAGGGGTTCTGGGGCCATCTATTATCTATGAGGATTCGGTGCTGCAGCAAAGCTGGAATTTAATACATTTCATTCACATAATTTATCATTCGCATTGGAGACTCCAGTCTATCCTGGAGAGATGAATGGAGCATTCCTCTTTTTCTGATAGAAAAGAATGGAAAATGTGGATGGGAAACTATTTCAGAGCTGAGAGCTGAAGACTTTCAAATATTTACATACACACAGATACAGACACACCAATGCTGGCTCCAGGGTATATATATATGGTGCTCCTAGGCCACATTGACTGATGGCTCTCCCTCTCACCATGTGATTTGGAAGAAGAGGCAGCACGGCGCCCCCTAAGCTTTGGCGCCCTAAAGACGGCCCTGCAGAGCACCTCCCACCCACCACCCATCATGGTCTCCAGCAGCCAGAAAACACTTTTGCAATGGAAAAGGAGCTTTGGCAGCATGAGAGCCTAAGCCCCCTGGCAGCTTGCCAAAAGAACATGATATAGAACATCCAAGCTAAGTATTTAGATTTAAGCTCCTTTGGTACAATTGTTTTCAATGGCGTTCACAGAGCCTTTCTTTTTAAAGTACATTATCCACTGTGGCAGAGAAGACAGAAGGGAGGGGAAGGTCACTGGAACCCGATCTCCACAGCTGCAATGATTGCTGAATACAAGATAATTCCACTAACATGCAGGGCGTATGTTCAGCCCCAGCAGATTTTCTCAAGTGGCTCATCATGGCACATATTTTTCTTCTCACACAACTGTCTCACATCACACAGGCTTAATTTATTCAGAAAGAGTTGATTGACTAAATTATTCTAGTAGTGTGAAATGGCATTCTTATTTGGTTAGGGTAGGCTCCTAGATTACATAACAAAATGATCCATTTTGTGCTATGCTTTGGATGTGGTTCCTTTTTCTTTGGATACTGAGAGCCAGAAATACACTATATTGCCAAAAGTACTCGCTCACCCATCCAAATAATCAGAATCAGGTATTCCAATCACTTCCATGGCCACAGGTGTATAAAATCAAGTACCTAGGCATGCAGACTGTGTTTACAAACATTTGTGAAAGAATGGGTCGCTCTCAGGAGCTCAGTGAATTCCAGCGTGGAACCTGGGATAGGATGCCACCTGTGCAATCAATCCAGTCGTGACATTTCCTCGCTCTTAAATATTCCACAGTCAACTCTCAGCTGTATTATAAGAACGTGGAAGTGTTTGGGAATGACAGCAACTCAGCCACGAAGTGGTAGGCCACGTAAACTCGTCCAACATCAGTGTGTGACCTCACAAATGCGCTTCTGGAAGAATGGTCAAGAATTCCCATAAACACACTTCTGAACCTTGTGGACAGCCTCCCCAGAAGAGTTGAAGCTGTTATAGCTGCAAAGGGCGGACCAACGTCATATTGTACCCTATGGATTAGGAATGGGATGTCACTTACAGTAAGTTCATATGTGAGTAAAGGCAGGTGAGTGAATACTTTTGGCACTATAGTATAAGTAGGTTCTTCATGAGAAACATTGGGCTGTCCAAGCAGAATCCTATAATTGGATTTTAGGGGATTGACTCCAACCTCCTTGCTTAGAGCAGGAGTCCGAATTAAAGCATTTCTTACAGATGACTGTCTAGTTTCACTTAAAAGATCCATTGAAGAGATCCAGCCAGGGTTGTGGATAGATGCCTCCACCATCAAGCTGTTTATATAGTTAAGATTTTTTAATCAGGCTCTGCCTTCCTGTAATTCACATCTATCCTTCTGTAACACAAACTCTGGCTATTCCTCTGTGGCATCCTTTCAGATATGTGAAAAGTGCTATCATAATCCCAGTCAGTTGTTTGTTCTCAAGGCTAGTTCTCAGCCCTTTCTCCTCACTTTCCAGTAGATTGGTTTGGTCCATGTTGCCCTGCACTGAACTAGTGTCTCTAATGGACCCAATACTCAAAGTAGGACCTGACTAATAAAACAAAATGTTTTATTTCTCATTTGGAAACTATTCCAATTGACAGAGTCTAAAATGGCATTTGCTCCTTTGGTGACTATATAACACTACTGACGTATATTCACTTGGTAGACAACTACTATTTCAATATCTTTTTACAGTACTGTAGTATTTCAAGCCATACATCTTCCATTCTAGATCTGTGCATTTTATTAATTTTGCATTTGTTTTTGTTTTTAATTCCAATCTGTTATTTTTAATTAAATTATTTAACCTATCAGATTATTTTGACTTTTATTTCAGTTTACTATTATATTAACTCTCCCACTCATCTGTTATTTGCAAATCTGATAAGCAGACACTTCATATCCTCACTTAAGTCATTTGTATCAATGTTGAAACATATAGATCCCATGACTCTTCATTTCAATCTGATGAAGAATCATTGAGGAAAAATTTGAGAAACAATTTTATGTGCCCACTGAATTGTCACATCAACCAGCACACACTTAACTAAATTCAGCTGCTAAGTTACTAGTTAAAATAGTTACATGACTTATATTATGTAGACTTCCCGATTTCCCAGCTATGGTCAGTCTGCTTGTCCCGCTTTTGCATACTCTAGACACAGTACTTTACAATGAGCACTGCATCTCTTATGCCACAATCCTTGCACAATCTTGCTTCTTTTATAACTTCCCATAACCCCCAGCTTTAATGCCAATATATCCTTGGGGATGTCAGATTGAAAGGCTGCTCTGTGCCTACACACACACACACACCTCTAAGTGCAAGCCTTACCTTTTCACAATGCTTTTGTGTGATGTATCACCTGTACATTTTTAAGTGTGTGAGTCCAATGAATAACCAAATCTGTGTTGTCATCTCTTACAGCTCTCTCTTTCTCTCTGTATGTTGGAACTGCTAACAGACTGCAGGAGCTCAGCCCCTCTGCCTCACCCGCCCCGCCACACCTTCAAAAAAATGTTTATTGAATAAAGTGGTTTTCCTTTGGGTGGTTGAACTCCTCCTTCACTGTTTATAAAGTAGATCACAGTGACAGGTGCAGCAGGCTGTAGCTCGCATTCCCCCACCCCCATACATTGTAGCCCCAAACATCATTAATACTAATAAAATATCACTATGGAAACCAGTATATCTAAACGGACTGGAGGTAGTGACCCTTGAAAAAGGCAGGATCCTGAAGCTCCAGCCAAACATGAATCATTTTTCTCTGCATACTTTATAGGAATTACCAGTGATATGCAATGCTGTCATTACCAAGCACTTCTATGGATCTGCGAGTCATTTCCATAAATCAGCAGCATTGGGTCCAGCAGAGAGTCCTAAGAATATGATGGAACTCTTTTTGAACATATAATGAAGTGTTCCAGAGGCTGCAGTTATTTTTCTGCTTGTTAAGGTTTTTTCCCCCCTTTTGCAGCTTTTGAATTTGATTTTAAATTAAAATGTCGCCAAAAGAATGTTTTATTGGTGATCACTGTTATGATAAATTTATGCCTCAATAATTACTTTTTACACAGTATTGATCTCCACTGGCCAGTTCTTTGCACTCGCTCCTCCCTCCCTCCTGCCTGTCTCTCTCTATAAGTATGCCTGTGTGTTTGAGAGACAGAAAGACAGAGATTGGCTTAGCAGAAAATTAAACAACATTTTATAAAATTTAGGACAAGTGGATCTCAAGAGATGGATTGATTCAAAACAAACAAGTGTTAAATTAACGTTAACCAGAGGCAGCAAGAATTTACTTCTATTCTTGCATGAAGAAATATAACTTTCAGTTACACATTTACAGACAGTATCAAATAAAATAAAAATCAAAGCTGCACATAGATACTTATCATCTTAAGGTGGAAAAACTGAGCATCACTTGAGGGCTAATAGAGGAAGCACAATTCCCTACTGTCTGTTTAGATATATTAATTGGTAGATTCAACCATCTAGCCTATCATTCAAAACAATCTAATGATGGTTTAGTTGGTTTGATTAAGATAGACCTGTTATCCAGAGTCATTAAAATCAATAGAGTTTAAACATTTATTTCAGCACGATATGGATTGTATTGTAGTTTATTCATCAAATGTTAAAATATTGGATTTTGAAATTAGATTTCAGCCGGAGTAGCTGGCTGGGGTTTCTGTGAAAGGATTTTCAGTCTGATGGCATTGTAAACAATGCACATGTTTATCTATTCAGAATGCATTGAACATGCTATTCTAGATGACAAATGAGTTTTTTTCTTGTTATTTGATCAAGATAAATGACTATGCTAAGTAGTTCCTAATTATAACCTGTTAAAACTTGCTGTAGCATTTAAACTCTCCATTAATTAATTAGCTTAAAGCAATGGTTCTCTAAGTGCAAAGTTAAATGCCTTTGTAAAGAAGTACTGTATGGACAGTTGCCAGAAGTTAAAGGGAACCATGCTTCAGTTCTCTCTGGGGCTTCTCCATTTCAAAAGGCGACCCCATTTCTTAGTCATTTCAGATTTGCATTCTGCCAGATTCTGCAGTCTACAGGGTCAAGTGACCAGACTTCTCAAGTCTCCAAAAACATTTGCTGAATTTGGTCCAACAGTAGGTACCATTCTTTCTGTTTACTCTGCCTTACACATCCAAAGATCTACAGTCCTTGGCCTATGAATACCTCTCATATATTGTAACCATAAATTAAAAGTCAGTCAAACAGAGACTGTTAATGATAGATAGTGTCAACTATATTCCTTGCTCTTTTGAAGATCAAGGCTGTATTATACAAAAGTGTATGGTTTTGTCAGGCCTCCGCTTGTTACTGACTGTTGGTAGAAAGAATATAAGAAAATAATTTTCTCAAGATTTTTAAATTGTATTTATACACATATACTCAGGTGTGAACCCTTCAGAAATGATTTGAAAGAAGTGTTTTGGAAGTTGCACTTGCTTGTTTTAAAGCAACCTGCTATTTTTTATTCTTCTCTGAACTGGAAAGGAAGCTGCTGCTACTGCTTTAATGTTGCATTAATTTTAATGAGCAGACTCTTAAAATAGCTGTGTCTTGCTTCATGCTAACAGAAGCCTTGAAAAAGTTGGGCTTTTTAACAAAAGAGTAGAGAAGTGCTAAGCCAGGAGTGTCAAACACAAGGCCTGTTGTGGTCCACTGGTGGCCTGTGGAGCTGGCAGCAGAGTCGGACAGTGAGGAGGTTGGCGAGGAATATGGGCCTGTTCTGGAGTCTGGGGAAGGCTTGGATGAGAGCTCTGCATTGGAAGCAGAGAGGGGGCCAGGGCCATCTGATAGTTATATGATGCCTCCAGAGCCTCCGGAATCTGACATCAGTGAGGCAGAGGAACAGGGAGAGCCTGTTCCCAGTGCGTGCATGCGCAGAGCTGACAGAAGGCAATAATATTTAAGACAAAAGGGGTGACTTTAGGAGTAAGGCTTGGAGATGATTGGCCCCGCCCACAAGACATAAAAGATGAGCAAATGGACACGAGCCTTTGCAGGAAGCAAATTTTGTTCATTCTGGTCGGTTTAAACTCTGAAGCTCCGTTTGGCTCTGTGCTCCATTTGGCCTTGCAAAACTAATTGGCAATTAGGTCTTTGGCAGTGTTTCAAGGGAAATAAAGGTGGGCGCTTATCAGCCTTACCCTGAAAGACTTCGGCAGACTTCTGTCGGACTCTTCACAGACTTCTTGTGAATCATTTCAGGCTGTGAATGAACATAATTCACTGCTGTTTAAATAAAAAAGGGGTTTGGGGACTAACCATGTGGTTTTTACTGTCTCAGAACAAGCCCCGCAGGCCGGATCCGGCTGATGATGTGGTCAGATCTGTCTCGCAGGGCCGTCATGGAAAATGTAAAGGGTTGGCCCGCGTTGCTTCAGCCCTGTCTACCCAATGTGAAGAGTAAACATCGGGCCAGCGTGGCTTTGGCCAGGTCTACCCAATGCAAAGAGAAAATATGCCAGCAGTTTGGAGAGTGATGTCAAGATGACCACGCTCACCCAGTCAGCCACGCCCACCCAGTCAGCCACTCCCAGTGAGTGGCAACAAGCTGGCCACACCCACCAGTTGGCCACACCTAGTTGGCCACGCCCACCCAGACCTCCAAGATCAACCAGAGCCCTGCTGTGGCCCTCAATGAAATTGAGTTTGACACCCCTATACTAAGCTAACCTTAACCCTAAGCCCACTACTTATATACAGTAATGAGTTAATATGGTTAATCTTATTGAAATGGATCAGAACATATTTTCTTTCTATTATTCTTTACCCCACACTGTTGCATATATGAATTTAAGACCCATGTATTATATGGTATCTTGCTGGTTTCTTCTAGCCAATAAAATTTCTTTTTTAATTTGTTGTGGAAACAAGCAGAATAATGGACTATGTGTATCAAGAAAGGGAATGAGCAGATCACACAGAGGAATACTTTTGGATTGCAATCAGCATTAGTAGACTAAAATTAATGTGATGCTTACTACATTTGGCCAGAAAATGGAAACAAAAAATGTTCCAAATAAATGTATAATGTCACTGAAGATCAGAGTGAATTTATTATTGCTTTTTGCCAAGAGATCAATGTCTTTTGCATTATTAGTCCTGATACTGCGGGTTTTCAGTTATTCTCCTGGAATATATAAACAAAAATGATACATTGTTGGAGATTTGAAAGTCATAAAAAGGTCCGATGAATATACTGAAAATGTAATATTTTGAAATTGTATTCTACATATGTGATGAGTATGCATTACTATTGATTGATTTGTTACTAGCTGAAATTAGGGCATATTTAATTTAATTGGAGTTTCTTCTAATATTCAGCTCCCAGCATTTCCCGAAACCCTTGCTATTAAGTACTTATGTACAGAATGCAGCACTTCTCATCCTAAGAGCTTGAGAACAGCACCTTGACCTGGCTCTTAAAATTTATTTAAATTTGCTTTCTTCAGATTTTTCTAAGGAAACATATTAGTGGTGTAAAATTGTACCTGTTATCCATAAATCCCAGAACAATTTATGAAGCAGTGGTTCCCATAAATCAAAAGCGTATAAAACATACTTCCAATAGGATATTTTTTTAAATTTTGTATAGTCATTTTGCCTTGAAGATGAATATGAAGCTCTCCTCCAAAGTGTTTGGAAGTGATGAATGTAGCAAAATATTGGTCTGACAGGGACACAGGCAGTCATTTCACAGTACTAAGATCACATTGAAAACTCAGGGCTGACAGCAGAAGGCAGTATGCAATTATTTTTGTTTGTCTTCCTTGGTTCATGAAAAAAGAGATATAATTTCACCATCCAATAATAAAGTGAGGCAAATAACTCAAGGTGAAGTGGGCATCTCCCTTTCATATTATTTTTGATAGGCTCCTGTAGAAACAGTTGAGTTGAGAGGTATAGTCACCGAGGTGATTGTTACAGGGTCCTTAGGGAACTAGGTCCAGGGTTGACATTCCTAGAACAACTTAAGAAAACTTGCATTCAAAATTCTTGTTTCAGGAAATGGGATTCATATGGCAGCAGTGGTGGGATTCAATTTTTTTTTACTATCAGTTCTGTGGATGTGTCATAACTTGGTGGGCGCGGCAGGAGAAGGATACTGTAACATCCCCATTCCCTTCCCACCCCACTAACCTGCTTTCCAGCTCCATTCTCCCATGCAGGGGAGCAGAAGAAGACCCAGCCGATCAGTTGGGACTCGGGAGGCAGCAAATAGATGGGGGCGGAGCCAGCCAGAGGTGGTATTTGCTGGTTCTCCAAACTATTCAAAATTTCCACTACCGAACTGGTCAGAACTGGCTGAATACCACCTCTGTATGGCAGACTCTTCAATGCACAAACTTGTCTTAATACTTTATTATTATTATTATTATTATTATTATTATTATTATTATTATTATTATTATTATTATTATACAATTGTATCACAGCGGCCAGTTGTTTCGCCGGATTTGGCATTGGTTACTAGTCGGGCCCCGCCCAGGGGCCTAGGACGTCGTAACGTATTTTCGTAATATGCGTGCAGATCCAAGCAGTGCGGCTTTTTGCATTTGACTGATGGTGATTTTGTCAATTTTTAACTGTTTTAAATGTAATTCCAGTGCTTTTGGAATAGCACCCAATGTGCCAATTACCACTGGAATTACCACTGCTGGTTTGTGCCATAGTCGTTGAATTTCGATTTTTAAGTCCTGGTATTTTGCGATTTTTTCATGTTCCTTCTCGGCGACCCTGCTATCCCCTGGTATTGCGATGTCTATGATCGTGACGTTATTTTTCTCAACCAGTGTGATGTCTGGTGTATTATGCGCCAGTATTTTGTCTGTTTGTATACGGAAATCCCACAAGATCTTGACCATCTGATTTTCGGTGACTTTTTCAGGCTGATGTTCCCACCAGTTTGTTGCTGTTTTAATATTATAATTTTTGCACAAATTCCAGTGGATCATTTGTGCTACTGAATTGTGCCGCAATTTATAATCAGTCTGCGCAATTTTTTTACAGCAGCTGAGGATGTGATCAACAGTTTCATCAGCTTCTTTGCAAAGTCTGCATTTGGCATCATTAGAGGATTTTTCAATTTTGGCCTTAATGGCATTTGTGCGGATAGCTTGTTCTCGCGCAGCCAGGATTAGTGACTCTGTTTCTTTCTTTAATGTACCTGTTGTTAACCATAACCAAGTTTGTTCACTGTCCACTTTATCTTTTATTTTTTCCAGAAATTGGCCATGTAGTGCTTTGTTCTGCCAACTCTCCATTCTTGATTTTATCACATCTTTTCTGTATTCTTGTTTCGTCTGTTGGGCCTTCAGTACCGTATTTTCACCCATATAACCCGCGGGTTATATGCGGTTTTTACATGCACAGCGCCCCCCTGCGGGTTATATGCGTGGGCGGGGTATACGGAAGATATTTTACACGATCGGAGGCTTACCGGTACACAGGCTTGTTTCTCCGTTTCTTCCCCCACCCCGATCTCAGCTGTTTCCTTCTCCTCCGTTCCTTTCCTCTTCCCCAGCTTGCGCAGGCTTGTTTCTCTGTTTCTTCCCCCACCCCGATCTCAGCTGTTTCCTTCTCCTCCGTTCCTTTCCTCTTCCCCAGCTTGCGCAGGCTTGTTTCTCCGTTTCTTCCCCCCCCATCTCAGCTGTTTCCCTTCTCTCTTACTCGTCGCGGGTTATATGCGTGGGCGGGTTATATGCGTGGGCGGGTTATATGCGTGGGCGGGTTATATGCGTGGGCGGGGTATACGGAAGATATTTTACACGATCCGGAAAACCCGCGGGTTATATGCGTGGGCGGGTTATTTGCGTGGGCGGGTTATATGGGTGGAAATACGGTAGATTTTTGTTCTTTACTTCGATTAATAGATGTTCTTGACTTTCTTTTAAATAATCAGCCAGTGCATGTTTTTCTTCTTCAACTGTTTGCTTCACTTGTAATAATCCTCTGCCACCTGATTTTCGGGGCAGGTAGAGTCTATCAGTATCACCACGTGGATGTAAACTGTAGTGCATTGTCATTAGTTTCCTGGTTTTTCGGTCCAAAAGGTCCAAATCAGCTTGTGTCCAGTTAACTATACCAGCTGTGTATCTTATAACTGGTATTGCCCAGGTATTTATGGCCTTGATTGCATTTCCACCATTCAATTTAGCTTTCAAAATTTTCCTAACTCTGTTGGTGTACTCTCTCCTGACAATAGTTTTTACTTCTCCATGCTTGATTTTATCCAACTGCAGAATGCCTAAGTATTTGTAGGCTTCATTTTCTTTGCATTTAATTAATTGGCCATTGGGCATTTCAATTCCCTCACATGCAGTGATTTTGCCCCTTTTTATGGATACAGTGGCGCATTTTTCCATGCCAAACTGCATTGAAATATCGGTGCTGAATACTCGGACTGTGTTTGTCAATGATTGGATTTCTATTTCTGACTTTCCATAGAGTTTCAAATCATCCATATATAGTAAATGCGAAATTTTTTCAGCTTCTTTGGCTGTTTGGTAGCCTAATTTCATTTTTTTAAAGATTACTGATAGTGGTATCATTGCAATGATGAAGAGAAGAGGTGAAAGTGAATCACCCTGGAAAATTCCTCTCTTGATATTAACCATTCCGTAGATCTCATTCCCTACTGCCAACTCAGTTCTCCATTGTTTCATCGCCTTTTCAGTAAAGGATGTAATATTTTTGCTAATGCCAGTTGTCTCTAAGCATTTTATGATCCAACTATGTGGCAGTGAGTCAAATGCCTTTTTGTAATCAATCCAGACCATATTCAAGTTCGTTTTTCTGTTCTTACAATTTTCTAATATCATTTTATCAATTAGAAGCTGATCTTTTGTGCCCCTGCTCCTTCTTTTGTTGCCTTTTTGCTCTACTGGCAAGATGTTGTTTGTTTCCAAATAATCCATCATGTTACCTGCAATAATGCCTGTGAGTAATTTGAAGGTTGTTGGCAAGCATGTTATTGGTCTGTAGTTTTCAGGTGTTGTTCCTTTAGTTGTATCTTTCTGAATCAAGTATGTTTTTCCAGTTGTCAACCATTCATCAATTTGGCCCTTTTGTAAAATTTCATTCAGTTGCCTGGCCAATATTGCATGTAAACTGGTCAGATATTTGAGCCAGAAACCATGTAATTGGTCCTTTCCAGGTGATGTCCAATTCTTTACGTTTTTAACTCCATTTTTGACCATCTCAGTTGTTATTTCTAATACTTGCATTTGTTTGTTGCCAATGCTTTTCTCAAAGTCATGTATTCACTTTGCTTCCTTGTTGTAGTCCTTTGCATTTTCCCACAATTCTTTCCAGAATTCAACTGTGGCCTGTTTTTCTGGTTTTTCACTTTTGGTGTCACCATTCACATTAAGACTTTGATAAAAACGCCGTTGGTCTGATCGAAATTGCTGATTTTGTTTATATTGGATGATTCGTGCCTCATACCTTTCAATTTTTCTAGCTGTTGCTGTTATCTGCTGTTTTACAATCTCTACAGCTTCATTGATGTTTCTTGTATCCAATCTATATCTTCTGATTAGCCGATCTATGATTTTGTTGTTTTTAAGCCGTTGCTCATGCATGTTCTTTAAGTTACTAGCATCTGCCCTTAATTTTTTGATTTTTTGTTCTAAACGGATTTCCACTTTGGCTTTGATGCTTTTTCTGTTGTGTGACTAGGTACTTTAATTTTAATGCCTAGTTCATTAGTGACTATTACAGCTGCGCTGTACATTAACTGGTTTGTTTCCAAGATGGATCCCGGTTCAATTGTTGAAAACACTGCATTAACCATTTTCATGATAGGGGCCAAAATTTTCTTAGGCACAGTTTTTAGTGGTAAACGTTGCCTTTCCTCATTAAGCAGAAAATGCTCCATGATCTTATCCTTCAATTCTTTTTGTTTTTGAGTTAGTTCATCAGTTGGTTCAGTGATAACTGGTTCTAGTTGTGGTGGTGTTATTTCCTCCCCGAGAGCTTCTTCTGGGAGTTCTACTATAATGTCTTTAGTTGTGTCTTGAATATCAGTTATTTCCGCTTGTGATATTGTTTTTTGGGTTTTGCAATTTGCCTGAATTTCCTCATGTTCAACTTCACTAAACACTTTATTCCGTATAATAAATCGCCTTTGATCTGCTAGTCGTTGTTCACTAACATTTGAATCTGGATATTGTTGTTTCCATAATTCATACATTCGCTTTAAATAGCCTCTTTTTTCTGGCTCTGAGTTGTAGTAACAGGCCATTATGGCACGGTTTTCATCTGCACTATATTTTTGTTGTTTTGTTGGCTGGTCCACTTGTAGCCCACTTGTCAACGGATGTCCAGGGACCCCAACATCCGCTGCGGCCCTTGTTAACCCGCGCGACGACCGATGCGGTATGGAATTCTTATTTGTTTTTTTCACCATATTGTATGGGTTGGCGGGGGTTTTTTTTACGGGACCAGATGCCAACCTGACCCCAACCCTCCTCCTTTCTCATCCGGGCTTGGGACCGGCAACGGCGGAGTTGTTGTTGTTGTTGTTGTTATTATTATTATTATTATTATTATTATTATTATTATTATTTTGCCTTTACTCTCTGATGAATCTGCCTTGTGCAGACTTGGAATTTTTATGGGACATGAGAGCAACCAGAACAGGAAAGCAGCTCTGCTTTAGACAAAACCTGCTTTTCCCTGTCTTCTCCTATTAAGAAGATTTGCATTTATGTCTTACTTTTTCTCAGGAATGCCTTACCATGGAGAACAAGCTTCCTTTTATCCTCACAAGAACAATCCTATAGAAAATAAATTGAGCTGAGAGACAGCGACTAATCCAAAGTCATCCATTAACTGCCATGGATGAGAATGGACTTGAACTGTGCACTGCATGCATGTAAAAAGGGTGGGGGAGGCTTAATCACATGGCTCTGGCTGCCATATTGATTTTTTGTACCCTTTTTTTTTACACCCCTGCTTGAACCTGAGTCTTCCTGGCTCTTATCTAGGACCTTAACCATTATACTGCCTTGGGTTTCCCAATATGTTGACCAACCCAGGTCTCTATTTTTATCTCTCCCAGTCAGCCAACATTCAATGCCATGCCATTGTTGCTAGTTTATTTTGTCTGAAAATCCCACATTAATAGCAGCCTCAGTTTCCTTATGAGCTGGCCAATAATTTTTTTAACTCTGATATTGTTCAGTCCAGACAAAGAACTCTAAAATTTGTGACTATGTAAATTGATAACATTATTTACACAGACATGGCTTTTTAAAAAGTCCTTAAAGAAATACATTACCCTAAGACATGAACTAAGGGAGAGGATGAAAGGTATCAAATGGATGGAGATCTGACTGCTTTTGGTATTATCACTGTTGGCTGAGTAACAGGGATGGGAGATTAAAATAAGCCCTAAGAACCTTTCCCTGCTTTCTGGTAATACACCACTAGCTGTCTTCAGCTTGCAGGAACTCTGATTTATAACTCACAAATAACTTCCTCCTTATGGCTGCAGTGATTCATAGAGCACTGTGTCCAGGAGGAAGGATTTGCAAGTGACAGGTCCACTCCACAATTTACCAGGTACTCACGCGGCAGGCCCATCGAGGTCTGATTTACAGCCAAAAGTGAGGAAGGAGTTTTGGCTTTCTGCTTGCTTGGATTTGGGCAAATGCTTTCAGAAGGGAAGTTGGGAAGGATTGCAAGCCACCCTGCTAGCTAAGATACCAGATTAAAAAGCCATCAAGTAGCAATGAAAATTCAGAAACAACTGTTCTCTCAGCCTGCTCTGCATCCAAATAGCAATTTAGAGGCAGAGACCACATTTCTTTGTTATTGCTGATGGGTTGGGTATTCCTTTCTGTAATTTGGGGGAGCAAAAGTTGTGTAATAATTGGAGTTTTACATTTGAAGTCATCATATCTTTCTTACCACAGTAAGCTAATTACAAGGCTTATGAGAATGCTAAAGTCTTATAGCATCATTGCTGATGAAAGGACCCTATGTCCTAATATTATATGCAGGTATACACATACAGTAGGTGTCCATTGCAAGCTATGACAATGTGCATTATGATATTATTGAACAAAAGATGTGGTTATGTAATTTGCATCAATTGAATCATGACAACTGTCACAGATGTATATATTGTATAGTTTGTATTATGATATAATTTGTACCTGTGGCCCGCCGGCAGCCAGCAGAACTGGTAGCTGAGTCGGACAGTGAGGAGGTTGGGGAGGAACATGGGCTAGTTCTGGTGGCTGAGGAAAGCTCAGATGAGGGCTCTGCATTGGAGACAGAGAGGGAGCTGGACAGCAGGGAGGGAGACAAACAGCTGGAACCTGTTCCCAGTGTGTGCACGAGCAGAGCTGCCAGAAGACAAGAACAACTAAGAAAGCAAGGTCGACTTGGGAATAAAGCCACAGCTTGGAGGTGATTGGCCCTCCCATAGGAAACAAAAGGGGAGCGTATGGGGAGTGGGCTTTTGCAGGAAACAATTCGTTCCTTTGGTTGTTTCAAGAGTGGAAGCTTCTGTTTGTGAATATAAGAGTCTCTGTGCCAAATGTTGCCTTGTCCTGCATTTGGAAATTAGTTATCTGGCAGCTCTCCACTTGAGATAAGGTTCATGTTGATAAATATTCCTCTGAAAGACTGTTTGCCAAGCCTTGCTAACTGTGAATGAAAGGAATTCACAGTTATGTAAACAAAAGAGGTTTTGCCTGTCTTGAATACTGAATACCATTACCAGGTATCAAACAATTTCAGATACTAAGTACCTATAAAGTAAAAGATATGTGGATGTATGTGTCCGTGAACAGAATAAGTGGTAGAAAAAGAATGGAAAAGACACCAGCTTATCTCAAACTTCATTTCTTCAGTTAAAGATGTTGATGCATTTAAGAGAAGAAATGTACAATTTGTGCTATTCTGAATATAATGAACTGTTTGTAGAGGTTCATGAGTGGCAAATCCAGAAACTGGTGTTGCATATGACTTAAATTTATCAAAATCAATAAGTCTCACTCAAATTCATTTGGAAGAGGACAGCTTCCACAGAAGCCAATAAATTCCTTATTTCTAAATATTTAGGATTGCTCTGACAATAAGAAAAGATAAAAGAAATGCATTTTTTTCTTGCCCAGAATACAGGGCTTTTTTGTATCCACAAATAGCAATCTGTGATATTCCCAGGAAGCAATGAAGATATATATAAACACACACACTCACACACATACACACAGATGCCATCATACAAATCCCCTCTTTACATACTTGCATCCCAGCATGTGATATGAATACAAGTCATCATATTTGTGCCATGATGACATGATGCGCATTTCATCCCTTGCCCCAGTGGAGACATCCATGGTAGCCATTGCTATTTTAGTAAACTTTCTAGTATACTTTATTATATACTTTATAATATTCTTGCTACATTTGAACACAGATGCCATTAGCCCCTCCAGGAAACATGACTAGATGAGCTAAATCTACTTCATCGTAAGGCTACATTAATAGAAACTTCCAAGTCTGAAAGTACAACATTTCCTGCTGCTGGTTGACCCATTCATCTGGATCCTTTCTAAGTTTCTTTCTTTGACTGTCTCAAAGGTCCTGAACTGAAGAAGCTTCTTGGATGAGAAGTGAAACATTTTCAAGGGAAAAACCAAGAAAGTCCAGTTGCCTTTTGGAAAGGGACCTTTGGGACAGCCATGACCTGGATGACTGAGAATCTCCATAGACTTTTTTTTTTTTGTCTATAAATCTTTGGGAGTTTCTGCCTCTCTTGTCTGATTGTTTCCTAGGCAGCAACTCTTCCCCTGTTTCTCTAAGGTCATTCCTACATTCCATTATGGTACCCTGACTTTCCTCTATACATACAAGCCTGGAGACAAGTTCTTTCTTTACTTCCTACTTTTATCATGACATAAATTCTTTGAGATATGTTGGGCTTGAGGTAGGTTTCTGGCCTAAACTCACCCATGAGCTGAAAGGACACTATGTTCAATGTGTCATCAATCCTAGTATTATATTCTAACCATTGTAATATAATGGCTGCTCGAGGTGCAACAAGCACTAATGATACCATTGATGGTTTAAGTAATCCTTCTACAGTGAGAAACAAGACTCTAGTGACTCTGCAATGACAGAGTTTGTCATACAGCACTGTAGTAAGTTAGTGTTAACATCAGTAACTGCATAAATAAATTTTGGGTTTTATTTATTTATTTATCAGATTTCTGGAGCACCACTAGATGTATAATTGTTATTAATTCACATGTATTCTTGGAATCACCTTTTTAATCTGAAGCTTTTCCAATAGCTTGGACCACAGTGTGCATCATTTCTTGCTTTTAAAGTATATATTGGATAGGACCGATGGGAACAGATGACAGAAACAGATGACAGACAGTAAAAAATGGAAATTCGTTGGATAAGGGAAAGTAAAGTATAGATTCAAGATCATTTGTTAGTTTCCAAACCTTTTTCCATGGCCCGCCAACCCCACAATTGAAAATAATTGCTAAAAAGTGGTAGTGATGGGATGGCTTTTAAAATAGACAAAAATTTACCCCCCACCCCCAAAACCTTATAAAACCTGAAAATACTAGTTCTGTTTCATACGCCTAATATGGCCATCCCCACTGTGAGGGAGGGGGGTTGTGTGGGGTTTTTTTTTTTTGTCTTAGCTAATGAACATTTGCTCATTCTTGATCTGAAGGGCAAGGAAAAGACCCTAATGCACGACAAAACTTGGATCATGCTACTAATTAATTGCACCTGGCCACAATAGGTTTGCTCATTCTGATCTAGATGGCCTTCTCTGTTTGAAATTGTAGAGTAGTTATACAATTTGAAACAAACATTCCAACTGCTCCAGTTCTTTCCTTTGATGGTTTTGCTCTTCTGCAATGCCAAAGCCTAAGTTTCCCATATAAGTCCCACATTGAACGTCTGCCCGGTATCAAATTTTGATTTCCCCTAGTTACCTTATAGGAAGACTCAGAGCAAATCTGTTAGTTCACCTTGACTCCACTCTTGTAAAATGGAAACACTATATTATTATATAACATGGTGCCCAGATTTGTTCTATATATCTTTCTAACCAGTTCTGTATCTACATGTTTATGCATATTGCTATTGTTACCTTTGACATTCACTCCAGCTCCTCGTTATGTTGCAACCGTAAAAAATTGTACCCAATCAGAACATTTGTCTTGTCATGGCACCCCTTTTTGCAAAGCAGAATGCTCCGCTTTTACTCAGTTTGGAAAGGAGATTTTGCTATCATACCATATCTTCAAAAAAGTCCTGCCTGACTTTGATAGGCCATTCAACTAAGGACTGAGTGCCACCTACTGAACCCAGCTGAGTACTACATGTGCTTGCATTTCTAAAGATTAAAAAAAACCCCGATCATCATCAGGAGCAGCACCGATCAAAGTAACCATAAAGATCCATCTGCAATAGATTGTTAATGTGAGCCATATACCTTTCTAAAACATAACCGAAACTACACAAAAGCTGTTCTTTCAAATGCTACCATTTTTGGCACCGCAATTGGCTTCTGGTACTATATTTTATTTTTGTTTGCCTGCCTTCTCATATCTCTCTGTTTCTCCAATTCAAAAATATCTTTTATTTCAAAGCCTCACCTTCCTTTTAATCCTTCAAATTGCCTTGGTGTACTTGTCTTCTTGATGGAATGCTCGATAGGATGATTAGATGCCTTCTTGCATCAGACCAAATATTTATCCAGTTGAATGTCTGAGTTTCTGTGTTCATTAACAAAGCATTTCTGAGAAGATCATAATGCAGCCTAATGTTGCAGCCCTGCCCAGCTACTTGACACCTGGGAACTGATATGCAGGGGACTGTTACTCTGATGTTTGATTTACCTATCCAGTATTACAATTATTCTCCATGAAGTTAGGCCAGTTTTATAAACATGTAACTCAGTGGCCATACCTGCAGTTTGCGGAAGGTGATAATATTCTTTTGTTTCTTTCTTGGCTCTCTTGCTAATTAGTGCAATTGTGTGATCTCCAAGGTTAAAAAGTTACCGTAGATTCTATAGAGTCATGACCTGTTTACTCTTCAACCTGCTAATATATGACTAGTTCAGAAAATATCAAGCAGCTCAGCTCCATACATAGTGTGAAAATTGTAACCTGAATATACTTATAACTGATAGTGTTGTGAAATGGCTTACCCCCAACCAAAAATCTTCCACATATATTGGGGATTCATTTCCTAGGATTCCCTTGACAATAACAACATCTCAAGCACCTGCTTCAGATTGTAAACTGGGCTTAACTTCCATTTTCAGCATTAACGGGGGAGTGCACAGTATGTATAAGTTCTGCATAAACCCAAT
Source organism: Thamnophis sirtalis (assembly GCF_051295495.1). Classification (NCBI taxonomy): domain Eukaryota; kingdom Metazoa; phylum Chordata; class Lepidosauria; order Squamata; family Natricidae; genus Thamnophis; species Thamnophis sirtalis. The sequence continues at coordinate 46,185,686 of NW_028261391.1, forward strand.
CATCTCTTTAATCATCTCTTTTACTTAAAAGAAAGCTACCGGTATTAGTATAAAAGACTTGAGAATGGGAATGCAACACTTTTTGCATTTACTTGCAGTAGCTTTAAAAATACTAGATTGCTTCATTTTTATCAAAAATCCTAAAAATACAATGTCTATTTTCTTATCAAATAAAAGGACAGAGGATGGAATGAGCAGGACAAGAACTCATGCACGTCTGAATGACCATGTGGCTGGTTTTATTAAGTGCTATTTATAAACACTGTAAAAGGCCAGTTTAGCACACCTATCTGCATCCTTTAACTCAGCAGTCGTACTTTTCTTCTGCACGTAGAAACAAGGGAAACAACATGGCTTCTTCATTTATGCTATAATTTCCTCCTTTTTCCTTGGTTTCAATATCACACTGGGCTACACCAGGTAAATAAACCGGATGCTGTCTTCTTGTTATCCTTGAAACAATTCTCATACGAACAAGCCCTGAGAGCAAAGCAGCCGTCAAGGTCAGAGTCTTCTTAAGAGCAATAAATCTATTTTTAATTCAAGGGTGGTGAACTTAATTGCTTGGGAAGCAATTGGATTCAGCAACTTTGATGGCAATGCCTAGTCCATTCCCAATTGTACACAAGGCTTATTTTGAGGATCAGACACAAACAAATCTACAAGCTGCGGATTCCCAAAGGTAGGTAGGTCTGCCATCCTCCATGTGATTCAAAAGTCCCTTCTGCGGTCCAGAACGTACATTCATTTTTGGTTTTGCTCATTTTTGAGGTTTTCGCAATCCAAACCTTATCCAAATAAACAATGCTTGAAAAATTCCTTTGCGGGGATTGGAATGGGAAGACTTTTAAAATGCACAATAGATGTGTTATATATATATATATATATATATATATATATATATGTATGTATGTATGTATGTATGTATGTATGTATGTATGTATGTATGTATGTATATATATATATATATATATATATATATATATATATATATATATATATATATATATATATATATATATATATATATATATATATTGTGGACATCTAGTGCATCTATTTTACATTTTTGTAGCAAAAGAAAAAAAATTGTGTCATTAAAAATTTGCTGCCAAATTTTAACACTTGAGTTTTGTGTGCACAGGAAGCTACATAACTGTGTCTGAGGCAGATGAGAGGTGCAGATTGCCTATCCCCATTTAGCCCAAATTATGTGCTATTCATATTTGTGGTTGTCTGGAAGTTCTGAAATTTTCAGAGTTTCCTTTAATTTCTCAGAAAATCAGGTTAACTTGTATGCTAAGTCATCCAACACACAAATAAATCCTACTTTAAACTATGCAAAGGAGCCAAAATAACTCCTCTTATTATATGAGAATAAAGATTTACCTGTATCCTCAAAATAGCTCATTCAATCCATTTGAAGAGGGTCCTGGGGATAGAGGCTGCCTGGGTGCCAAGAGTTGGGAAGGCAAACATGCTCTTATCGACATCCATGAAGATAAAGCAAAACATTTTGCAGTCTACAGAGCATGGAGATTGTGCAGCTAATTCTACCAAGAACCTGAAGTTGGCCTAACAAGATTTCTTTCAGTGCTGTTTAATACAAGGCAGAAAGGGCTCTTTATCGAATGTGAACAAATGCAAAGTTGATGCCTTTTTATTAACTCACATGCTTGGAGAGGAATTTTATGCAGAGATATCTTCAAAAAGGTGGAGTGAAATACCACAATAGTCTCATTACTTTTCCAGGAGCCATTCCCTAGTACTTTGGCTAAATCCTGCTTCCTCAATCAAATGTCTTTCTCTAACTTGATCCCTCCTAAGTTCCTAACCCTCCAAATTTGATAATTCCACCATCTGGAAAATATGAGGACTCTTCCAGGTACATTGGTGGCTGTGTGATCAACCTTATGAGGATCCCAGGATGTTTTGGATGAATCAGTCTTGAAGAGAGACATTGCTTTGGGCAGGTACATAAGCAGACAGATGGGCAATACCTGCCTGAAAGCAATAAAGCCTTAATGTAGAGACATGCAACCTCTGTTGGCTGCAGGGATGTTACAGACTGTGTGTAGAATATTGAAGAAGATGTTCCAAAACAGGGCAAGGGCAGGGACCATTTTGGGATGGATTTCAAAAGTTTTAATGGTCCAATCCACCAGTCATTCTTTCAGGCAGTTCATCAGATGAATCTCCAAAAGGAACAATTGGGGAGTACTGTGGTAAGGATGTATTTGCATGTCTTTGTCAATGGTTTCACTCTAGAGAGATACTTTGCCTCTAAAAATCACTCCGGCCTCAAGCCACAACTTCTCTTGGCAGCTGGTAAATTGTGGATTAAGAGGGAAACATTATACTTATCCTATAGTTCTTTTAACAGTCTACATATTCAGAAATAGTTGCTATTTTGTTGGTTTATTGTATTACATATAATGAGTTTGTTATGCATGTACATTCATGCTATGTCATTTGAAGTTCTTATTTACATGGACTACTAAGTTTCCTTTAAAAAAAAACAAGGCAGGATACATTTAAAAAAACAATTAAAATGTTTCATTTAAATCTTTAATACTACCATGCAGAAGTTTTGTGAAGAGTGAAAAAGGAATAATATGTACTTAATTTTTTTTAAAAGATTAAAATGGGCCCAACCCTAATTCTCTCCCTAAAGTAGAGACTTAACAGAAAGTTAAAGCTAAGGAAGTAAAATAGCTAATTTCAGGGTGAGGTGAGAAGCAGCTCAATTTTAGTCCTTCCTTATTTAAATATAAACCCTTAATTACCAGTCAACGTCTTTAAAAAATAGTTATTCTTCTAATTGAAATTTATCTATCGCGATGAAGCTCAAAGAATGCTCAGAGTCTGGTAAATTCAATTTCGGCATCCAGAATGGTGAGATGATAAACTAAGGCAAGCCATACAAAATTATTTTCACATAGTAAATACTTATTTGGAGCAATTCCCACACTTTGTTTTAAATGTATGTATTTGCAAGTACAGATGCATGATCATATTAATGCCCTGTGTCATTACTGAAAATGCTTAATTAATTTTCTATAACACAAAAGAGGCTCCTGTTACTCTAATTGACATTCACGCATATCTTAAATAAACAGCAAGGAAATGTAACTACTGCTTATGCTTGGTTCCTTTCTGTGTAATACCTATGCCATTTTTCTGTCCCTGGGCATGAAATTGTATTCTTTAAAGTATGATGCAAGATTGCCCTCTGCTGGTAAATATCAGGGAGCTACTTCTCCAGTTTTAGAACACATATATTGTGCAGTGGCTTTTGTAGGTGCTGTGCAGAATTTAAAAATTTGATGGTAGGAATCATTAGATCCTGATGTTGTACAGAAGTCCCGTATATGGGCTGCAAAAATCAGGATGACCACTTGGTGGCAGCAAAGTAAAGAGCTTTGTGGGCTTCTTTGCTGCCATCTAGGGTTCTCTGGAATTTTTTTCAGCTCTGACATGATAAGGGTTTGCTGAGAATGACAACTTTTGAAAAATTCATGGACCCCCTCCATAAAAACCATTAGTTCCATTCCAGATCTTTTGGTTACACTTTGTGGTTGAACTGAAATAGAACGGCTTGAAGAGAAGTATTTACTCTTCTCAATTTCAAAGGATGAACCCTGCTAGCATTATAGGATTAAGATCTTGGAGAGAGTGGTTTTTGTCTCGTGGATACTGGCTGACCTAAGCAGGAAACACTGTATTCTTGATATGCAAGCAATGACCTGCCTTGTCTTGATGGCTGGGTTAACTTGCCCCTTTCAGAGCTGAGTTTATCAGACCAGATCAAGAACTTACAGTTGATATTTGTGTTTCTCTGTTGTAATAAAGTGCCATTACTCAAATTGATTTAAAAAGCAGATAAAAAACATTAAAGATTAGAATTAACTCTTAAAGTGTATCCAGAAAGATAGGTTTTAAAGCAGTGTTTCTCAACCTTGGCAACTTGAAGATGTCCGGACTTCAACTCCCAGAATTCCCCAGCCAGCATTCGCTGGCTGGGGAATTCTGGGAGTTGAAGTCCAGACATCTTCAAGTTGCCAAGGTTGAGAAACACTGTTTTAAAGGCTTATTAAAGATTTTTGGTCCCTCAGTTTCAAAGGGAGTCCAGTACAGAAAGCTTGAATGGCGGCAGAGAAAACTTGATTCTGAGCTAACACCAAGCAGATGATCTCTATTAGAGTGTAGGTAAGATATCATGAAAAGTTGAGTAAGGCTTTAAATAACTGACACTTTGTTTTTCCTCCAAATAAAATTGGCAGCCATCTTTAAATAGAAGCATAATATACCGTAGTTTCTTCAAGTTCTTCTGAATACCAATCTTTCTGCTGAGTTTTTTTTTTAACAAGTCAAGTTTCTAAACTAGATACAAAGGCAATCCCAATGCCTACTTTACTATAGGAAAGCCTGGGGGTTACCAACATACAAACTATATAAGTGATGCCACCTGCATTCTAGTCAGGGATGGGCTTCTGTGGGTTTGCATGGGTTCAGGCGATCCTCTAGCTAAGGATCTGCCCAGTTCGGTGAACCCACAAATCCCTCCCCTGGCTGGCCTCTCCCACCCTGCCCCTCTCTTCTCAGGAGTTTCTACATGGCCCATTTGGGATGCCAGGTAAATACAGGGCTCTGGAAGGGCAAAAAATGGGCCTCCCAGAAGTTCTGGAAATGTTTCCGGGTTCTGGACAGCCTCCGGAGCTCAGAGAGGCCGTTTTCACTCTCCCGGAGGCTTGAGGAAAGCCTCCGGAGCCCAGGGAGGGCAAAAACGCCCCCCACCCTGGTGTAGGAGCCCACCTAGGCCACACCTACCATGGCCACACCCACCCAGCAACCGGGCAGAGAACCCGTTGCAAAAAATTTTGAAGCCCACCCCTGATTCTAGTTATCTCTCTTGCTATTATAGCTTCCACTAAGTATCAACTAAGGCAGTGTTTTACAAGCTCGAAGATGTGTGGACTTCAACTCCCATAATTCTGAGCCTGAGGCTGGCTCAGAATGCTGCCAAGCTTGAAAAACGCTGCAGTAGGGCAGGCTGGTAGAACCAGCCTCAATCCAATAATCTTTCTTAATGGACCATTTTTATACGTGAGATACAGCCACTAATTCAAACATTACAAAATGTTGATCCACCCATGGGAATGGGGAAACTGGATCACCTCCCACAACAAAATACAAGTATGTTTTTCTTTGAATATTAAAGTTTCTCACCCAGCAATACCTATAGCATTCCATATTACTTTTTGTATCCTCCCTAGGCAAGGTATCTCTAAATCTGTTCTAAATGGGCATTTATCAGGACTAGCTGTATGATTATATTAGCCTCCATGTTGCCTAACTGATTTTCAAAACAGCTGAACATTGTATATCAATGATTTCCATAGTTTAACAGAGCACAATGTGAATAAGTACTAAAAATTCATGAAGTTGTAATTTTTAATAAAGAATATAAACATATTTGGAAAAAGTCTACTTATAGCAGCCGACGTTAACTGAAGGTTGTGTTTGAGGCCCATTTAAAATAAAACAATCATAGCTAAAACTCCTGTGTGTTTTCCTTTACTCCTTTTCCAAAAGGAGAATAATCAAATTAGACCATTAATCATTTCCATTTTCTACATCTTATCTAGTTTTAAAATATCCATGTCAAAGATATTGTAGGATTTCAGTAGTAAATCAAGCTAAAACTTAAGTAAAAGGCCTCTCTCTTTTTTTTAATAGGTGTGAAATACAGGGCACTAGTGGACAATGAATAATGCATTCATTCAAGCAAATAAACTCTTAGAAATGAAGTTATGAGTCATTGGCTTTTCAAAAGTGCACTCTCCTGGTCAGAAGGCAGTATTACGAAAAGAAAAAAAGAGAAATTCATGTACAGTAATGAGCTTGAATGTTCCTATTTTGATATGGCAAAGAAATTTTTTGCCCATATGAACGATACAGCAACATCCCCCAGGCTGGCATTCAGTAGATACATTGGCCTGCAAATTCAGGAATCAAAACCTTCTTAGTTTGCTAATTCTTTTTCCCCCCTCATGTCATTGTGCATCTAACTTGATGGTAATTGTTTCTGTTCTCTGATTTTCTTATTTGCTTATCATTATCAACCTGCACCAGAGAGTACATTCGAGCAATTAGGACGGCTAAGAGAACATACATTGCCTCTCTGGTTGCGTCTGCTGAGTCGCGCCCAGCCGCCCTGTTTAGGATAACCCGTTCCCTCCTAAATAGGAGGGATACGGGCGATCCGTTGCAGGGTAGGGCTGAGGATTACATCCAGTTCCTCGCAGACAAGGTTGCTCGGTTCCGGGCGGACCTGGACTCCAATTCTGCAGAACCAGCCGAGGCACTAAGGGATGATCTGGTAAGCCATCTCTGGGTTGAGTTTCAAGCTGTTACCCCTGAGGATGTGGACAAGGCGATGAGAGCTGTAGGAGCCTCCACATGTGTGCTGGACCCGTGCCCCTCCTGGCTGGTCGTCAACAGCAGAGAGGTGACACGAGGCTGGATCCAGGCGGTTGTTACTGCCTCTCTTCGGGAGGGGGTCTTTCCCCCCGCTTTAAAGGCGGTGGTGGTGAGACCACTCCTGAAGAAACCATCCTTGGATCCAGCTGTTTTAAATAACTATCATCCAGTCTCCAACCTCCCCTTTGTGGAGAAGGTTGTTGAGAAGGTGGTCGCCTTTCAGCTCCAGCGGTCCTTGGAAGAAGCCAGTTATCTCGATCCTTTCCTGGCTGCAGCACAGAAACTGCTTTGGTCGCGTTGACCGATGATCTTTGGAGAGCCAGGGATGGAGGCCATGCCTCCATCCTGGTGCTCCTTGACCTCTCAGCGGCTTTCGATACCATCGACCATGGTATCCTTCTGCGACGACTGCGGGAGGTGGGGGTGGGAGGCGCTGTTTTACAGTGGTTCTCCTCTTACCTCTCGGACAGGTCGCAGTCGGTGTTAGTTGGGGAGCAGAGATCGACCCCTAGGCCCCTAACATATGGGGTGCCGCAGGGTTTGGTCCTGTCCCCCCTTCTTTTCAACGTCTACATGAAACCGCTGGGTGAGATCATTCGACGGCACGGGATAAAATACCACCAATATGCGGACGATACCCAGCTGTATCCGTCCGCCCCATGCCAACTCAACGAAGCGATGGATGTGATGAGCCAGGGTCTGGAGGCTGTTAAAGACTGGATGGGGGTCAACAAGCTTGTGTTCAATCCAGAAAAGACCGAGTGGCTGCTGTGTTTCCCTCCCGTGAATTGGCCAAGTGTTCCATCTCTCAGGCTGGGGGGTCAAATTATATGCCCCTCAGACAGGGTTTGCAACTTGGGAGTCCTCCTGGATCCACAGCTGATCTTCGAACATCATTTGTCAGCTGTGACCAGGGGGGCATTTGCCCAGGTTCGCCTGGTACACCAGTTGCGTCCCTACCTGAACCGGGAGGCCCTCACAACAGTCACTCGTGCCCTTGTGACCTCTAGGCTGGAATACTGCAATGTGCTCTACATGGGGCTGCCCTTGAAGAGCATTCGGCGACTTCAGCTAGTCCAGAATGCAGCCGCCCGAGCGATTGTGGGTGCACCTCGCTTCACCCACATTACACCTATCCTCCGCGAGCTGCACTTGCTGCCTGTCGATCTCCGGGTGCGCTTCAAGGTGCTACTTATCACCTATAAAGCCCTTCATGGTAGTGGGCCTGGGTATTTGAGAGACCACCTACTGCCAATTACCTCCACTAGACCGATATGATCGCATCGATTAGGCCTCCTCCGAATTCCATCTACTGGCCAGTGCAAACTGGCAACTACCCGGAGGAGAGCCTTCTCGGTGGCTGCTCTGACCCTCTGGAATGACCTCCCCGTGGAGATTCGGACCCTCACCACCCTTCAATCCTTCTGCGCCGCTTTAAAGATCTGGCTGTCCCGGCTGGCTTGGGGTTAAGATTTCAACCCCACCCGAATTGTGTGACTGTTGTGTTCTCTTTCAATATGTTGTATTGTTTCCATATTGGAATACTGTTTGTCTTTTCCCCCCTCCCTTTTGAATTGTGAGCCGCCCTGAGTCCCCCCAGGGAAAAGGGCGGCATACAAATAAAGGAAATTTAAAAAAAATTATTATTATTATGACAACAACAGAATTGTATCACAGCGGCCAGTTGTTTCGCCGGATTTGGCATTGGTTACTAGTCGGGCCCCACCCAGGGGCCTAGGACGTTGTAACGTATTTTCGTAATATGCGTGCAGATCCAAGCAGTGCGGCTTTTAAAATTATTATTATTATTATACAATTTTATCACAGCGGCTAGTTGTTTCGCCGGATTTGGCATTGGTTACTAGTCGGGCCCCACCCAGGGGCCTAGGACGTTGTAACGTATTTTCATAATATGCGTGCAGATCCAAGCAGTGCGGCTTTTAAAATTATTATTATTATTATACAATTTTATCACAGCGGCCAGTTGTTTCGCCGGATTTGGCATTGGTTACTAGTCGGGCCCCACCCAGGGGCCTAGGACGTTGTAACGTATTTTCGTAATATGCGTGCAGATCCAAGCAGTGCGGCTTTTTGCATTTGACTGATGGTGATTTTGTCAATTTTTAACTGTTTTAAATGTAATTCCAGTGCTTTTAGTATAGCACCCAGTGTGCCAATTACCACTGGAATTATCACTGCTGGTTTGTGCCATAGTCGTTGAATTTCGATTTTTAAGTCCTGGTATCTTGCGATTTTTTCATGTTCCTTCTCGGCGACCCTGCTATCACCTGGTATTGCGATGTCTATGATTGTGACCTAATTTTTCTCAACCAGTGTGATGTCTGGTGTATTATGCGCCAGTATTTTGTCGGTTTGTATATGGAAATCCCACAAGATCTTGACCATCTGATTTTCGGTGACTTTTTCAGGCTGATGTTCCCACCAGTTTGTTGCTGTTTTAATATTATAATTTTTGCACAAATTCCAATGGATCATTTGTGCTACTGAATTGTGCCGCAATTTATAATCAGTCTGCGTGATTTTTTTACAGCAGCTGAGTATGTGATCAACAGTTTCATCAGCTTCTTTGCAAAGTCTGCATTTGGCATCATCAGAGGATTTTTCAATTTTGGTCTTGATGGCATTTGTGCGGATAGCTTGTTTTGCGCAGCCAGGATTAGTGACTATGTTTCTTTCTTTAATGTACCTGTTGTTAACCATAACCAAGTTTGTTCACTGTCCACTTTATCTTTTATTTTTTCCAGAAATTGGCCATGCAGTGCTTTGTTCTGCCAACTCTCCATTCTTGATTTTATCACATCTTTTCTGTATTCTTGTTTCGTCTGTTGGGCCTTCAGTAGATTTTTGTTCTTTACTTCGATTAATAGATGTTCTTGACTTTCTTTTAAATAATCAGCCAGTGCATGTTTTTCTTCTTCAACTGTTTGCTTCACTTGTAATAATCCTCTGCCACCTGATTTTCGTGGCAGATACAGTCTATCAGTATCACCACGTGGATGTAAACTGTAGTGCATTATCATTAGTTTCCTGGTTTTTCGGTCCAAAAGGTCCAAATCAGTTTGTGTCCAGTTAACTATACCAGCTGTGTATCTTATAACTGGTATTGCCCAGGTATTTATGGCCTTGATTGTATTTCCACCATTCAATTTAGATTTCAAAATTTTCCTAACTCTGTTGGTGTACTCTCGCCTGACAATAGTTTTTACTTCTCCATGCTTGATGTTATCCAACTGCAGAATGCCTAAGTATTTGTAGGCTTCATTTTCTTTGCATTTAATTAATTGGCCATTGGGCATTTCAATTCCCTCACATGCAGTGATTTTGCCCCTTTTTATGGATACAGTGGCGCATTTTTCCATGCCAAACTGCATTGAAATATCGGTGCTGAATACTCGGACTGTGTTTGTCAATGATTGGATTTCTATTTCTGACTTTCCATAGAGTTTCAAATCATCCATATATAGTAAATGCGAAATTTTTTCAGCTTCTTTGGCTGTTTGGTAGCCTAATTTCATTTTTTTTAAGATTACTGATAGTGGTATCATTGCGATGATGAAGAGAAGAGGTGAAAGTGAATATTATTATTATTGTTATTGTTATTGTTATTATTATTATCCCTAGTGCTGTGTAACGGAGTGAGTTCCTGTTACTTGTCCCAGATTCTGCCAACCTAGCAGTTTGAAAACATGTAAAAATGCAAGTAGAAATATAGGGACCACCTTTGGTGTTTCGTGCACCTTTGATGTTTAGTCATGTCGGCCACAGGACCATGGAGACATCTTCAGAAAACGCTGGCTCTTTGGCTTTGAAATGGAGACTAGCACCGTCCCCTAGAGTCGGGAACAACTAGCACATATGTACGAGGGGAACCTTTACCTTTACCCTTATTATTTGCAAAAATCTTTACAACCAAGGCAGTGAAAAGAAGTTTTATTTGGTCACTTGGCTTCTATTTATTAATGCAATAGCAAGTAACTCAAGCTCATTTCAAGATGACTATTTCCTGATTTAAAGTCTAATAGAATTTATTGCTTTGCTTGTCTTACTGTTTCCTGTTTGATGTATCATATAACAAATAATTGTTAAAAAGATGGTGGTGATAAATTTTCCCAGGCCAGAATCAGCTTTGTTGGCATGTGGCTCAAAGTATCCTTAATCTTTTGTAATTTGGCAAGATTACCCCCCCAACCCCCACAAAGACCATGATTACAGTATTTGCTGGTTTCACAGAAGTTCCTCAATAATACACAGACATAGACAAAATAGAAAAATTCCTTTTGTGCAAAAAATCTCTGTTTCCATATACAGTAACACCTCTGGTCACAACCATAATTCGTTCCATAATTTTGGTGACCCAAACCTAATTTTGGAAATTTGGCACATACAAAAAAAATGGCATGGAAGGGGAAATCAGCCGCAAATTTTTTTTGGGGGGGGGTTAATTTTTGGGTTGGAACCCGATTTGGTCATGGTTGGAAGCATTTGTGACCAGAGGTTCTATTGTACATTATATTTAGCAGATTTTAACCAGATAACCCTCGAGTTTTAACCCTAGAGTTGGGAAGGACTAGCACATACGTATGTGCGAGGGGAACCTTTACCTTTACCTTAACCAGATAGAGACAACACCAATACCTGTAACTGTAATTCAAACAAACTATAACCATTTTCTTTTGTTTTAATATAAAGGAGCCTTGAATCAGACGTCCATATTGTATCTTTGAAATTTGATAGTTGTACTTCCACAGAAAAGACTATTGGGCTTGTAAATGTTACCCACGTATTTTAAGATTTCTTTTTTAAACCCTTCCATTCTCAGATTTCCCATGATAAGAGCACAATGCTTCTGTTCCCAGATTTCCCATGATAGTAAATGAGAAGATAAAGCTTAATGTTTTCAAAGCCTCAGTTTCTGAGTCAAACTATATGTTTTGTCTAATAACAATCCAGATCCACAGAATCGGGATGGAAGCTTGCAGCCCAATCATACATGGGTGGAATACCTCCCTCCCTCCCTCCCTCTCTCTCCCTCCCTCTCTCTCCCTCCCTCTCTCCCTCTCCTTTTTAATACTGGATTTAAAACATAGCACATGAATTTGAGGCTTTCTTTCCTACTTGTACACTGCCTCCATTTCACATTAAAAAGGTTTTCACCAAGACATTTCTAGTGCAGCTAGTTAGCTACAGCAATTTCCCGTCCCTTTCTTGGGAGTACTGATAAACTAATTTTGCTAAAGGCAAAATTAGAGAATTAAGTGGAATTAATTAAGCCCAATTCAATTGTTATTTTAAGGGCCTCTCCTTATTACAGGAGTCTAAACAGTTTCATTCCTTCACCTGCTGCAGACTGGCATTAACATGCATATTCCTGCTGAGCTGTTGCCTCAAATCCCAAACCCACCCTGGCGGAAGTTTTAGTTAATGCTAAGGGGTGTGTTGGACTGGAGCATCTTGATTGGGAATCCATCTGCAAAAAAAGAGAAAAAGGAGATTACATGCTTTTGTCCATCTTTTAGAAAAAGCCTCCATATAATTCCAGGTTCTGTTTCTCTTGTCATGAGCCAGATTGGAGCCTTCAGATCTTATAAGTTGAACATGACCTGAGTTGGAAGAGAGATGATTCAAAGGCTGGGATGGGATTTTAGGAATCCAAGGCCCAAACAGTTATTGAGAAATGAGATGGGAGGGTGGTATCAAAAGGGCAGAGGTGGTACACAGAGTGTCTCTGTATTGCTGAGATAGAAACAGCAGTGATCACAGACATCCTCCAAATAGCACTTGAACCCTACAGTGAGCTGCCTCTGCGTCGAATTCTACATACAGGTTTACCTAAAAGCTTAAGGTGAAATCAAGGAATAGCTATTTTCCAGACTGAGTTTAGCACTTCAGGATAAGATGCACAACACCCAAGGCTGCTAAAGAAACTTCCTGATGATCAAGCTAAAACATGTTTCAACTGGAGAGATATTTTTTAAAAATGTCTGCATGCAAAGGGGACAGATCTATTATCTTCAACAGTTTGTGTAGAAAATAAAAGTCATCTAAGTATGACAAGTACTTTTACACCTATACAGTGCAGTACTGAAAATAAGGTGTATGTGTATATTGATTGATAGATAGATAGTTAGATAGATATAGTAGATGGATGTAAGTAGGTAGGTAGGTAGGTAGTTAGCCAGCTAATAGCTAGCTAGCTAGCTAGATAGATAGATAGACAGACAGACAGACAGACAGACGCAGGCAGGCAGGCAGGCAGGCAGGCAGACAGACAGACAGACAGACAGACAGGTAGGTAGGTATAGTAGGTGGATGTAGGTAGGTAGGTAAGTAGTTAGCCAACAAGCCAGCTAATAGCTAGCCAGATAGATAGATAGATAGATAGATAGATAGATAGATAGATAGATAGATAGATAGATAGATAGATAGATAGATAGACAGACAGACAGATAAACATATAGATAGATAGACAGATAGGTAGGTAGGTAGGTAGGTAGACGGACAGACAGACAGACAGACAGACACATAGATAGATAGATATAGTAGATGGATGTAGGTAGGTAGATAGGTAGGTAGGTAGGTAGGTAGATTAGGTAGGTAGGTAGGTAGTGAGTTAATAGATAGACAGACAGACAGACAGACAGATATAGTAGATGGATGTAGGTAGGTAGGTAGGTAGTTAGCCAGCTAGCCAGCTAATACCTAGCTAGCTAGCTAGCTAGCTAGCTAGGTGGGTGGGTGGGTGGGTGGTGGGTGGATGGATGGATAGATATAGTTGATGTATGTATGTAGGTAGGTAGGTAGGTAGGTAGGTAGCCAGCTAATAACTAGCGAGATAGATAGATAGATAGATAGATAGATAGATAGATAGATAGATAGATAGATAGATAGATAGCCACATAGATAGATAGATAGATAGATAGATAGATAGATAGATAGATAGATAGATAGATAGATAGATAGACAGAGAGAAAGACAGATAGATAGACAGACAGATAGATAGACAGATAGATAGATAACCACATAGATAGATAGATAGATAGATAGATAGATAGATAGATAGATAGATGATAGATAGATAGATAGATAGATAGATAGATAGATAGATAGATAGACAGATAGATAGAGAGGTAGACAGACAGACAGACAGACAGAAGTTTTTTGACTACTCAGTCTAGGGCTGATATTGCAAAGTCCTCCAGTCATGATTTCCATGGCTAAGGGAGAACTATAGTATAATATATTAATATGGTCTCTCCAACAATAACAGAGAATTAGAAATTGGGTCTCCCTGCTCCTAATCCAGCATCTTAACCAATAGAATGCATTTGCTTATCTACCCCGTCTACTGTTTCAGTTTAGGATTAAATAGGCATTTTACATTTGATTGCAGACAATAACATTGCTGCAATATTGCTGAAATGTCTCTTCAGAAATCTATTGCTTTGCTGCAAAAAAGGAATGCAGTCTGAACTTCCCTTCTGGACAAGTAAGCTGGCTTCCACATAAAAGAGTATTGCAGTTCACTCATTCTGAGGTGTGCCCTGAAGTGACATTGAACTGTCTCATATTACAGCTTTCTACTGCTACCATGATTTTCTTGAAAACAAATGAGTGACTTTTGGGGAAATATTAGTGTCCAAGGATGCACTTAAATGTTAGTGTCTGAGGATGTACTGAAGGTGAAGGGATGGTAAATGTTTAACCGTGTCTCTGATTGTAATCTCCAGTTTTAACAAAACCATCCTTTCCTTGCAGTCTTCTCAAAACTCTAGCTAAGGAGGGATATGATGAAACTAAAGAAACTATCTCCTGCACTGCCTAAGTAACGAAACAAAAATGACTTCAGAAGGAAACATTTCTGGGTGGGAATGTGGCAGAAGCAGCAGAGGTTCAAGGGATGCTTCTGCCTTGCCACCTGTGGACATGTATCCATTAAAGGATTCTTCCGTGTAGATTATTTCCCAAGGTGTTCTGCATCATTTATGGGATAAATTTAAGATATATGTTAATGAAAGAAAGGCATTCAATGAAATCTAGTGTGTATGAAGCCTATATGAAACCTAACATGCCATGAATTGTTAATCTAGTAAGAAGCTAACCTGGTATGAAAAAGAGAAAAGTCAAGTACTTAGATTTTTTTTTTAAAAAAAAATTCAAGATTCATATTTATTCAGAATGATAAATGAATTTTAAGAACATGTGGATTCGTATACCTCAATTTCAAAAATCTGAATGACCAATAAATATAGGAGCAAAATGATTGTGAGTTTTGTATTTTTTTCCTATCTAGAGGTCACCTGGAATTTTGCAACCCACTTCTGGTGGCCTTAAAGGAGATTTTCACAAAGGTCAGACACAAAGACACAGATATATGACAGAATATTATTTGGAGGGAACTACCATATTTTTTGGAATATAAGACCCACCAAAATTTTAAAGAGGCAAATTAAAAAAAAAGTTTTTGCACTCTGCAGACCTCCCCAAAACCGCCCTTTTTTGTGAAAATGGGCCCATTTTTTGTCAAAAAAGGGCATGCGTAATCTTTAGGAGGCTTATAGAATGCTCCTGGGGGCTGGGGGGCCAAAAATGAGCAAAAAATGCCCCGCTTTTCGCTTATTTTTGCCTTCCCAACCCCCCAGGAACATTCTGGAAACCTCCTAAAGGCTCTGTACAGCCATTTTTGCAAAGGGGGCGGGGTTTCAGAAGGCCAAAAATGCTGTATTCAGTGTATAAGACGCACCCAGATTTTCACCCTTTTTTTGAGGGAAAAGGTGTGTCTTATACTCCAAAAAATAAAGTAAGTCATCCCAGATGGAGCATTTTCAGAAACAATGTGAACAAAAACATTTTTTTAAAACCCATAAGGTGTTTTGGGGATAAAATATTTCTTCTAGCCCTATCTTTTAACCCCATTTTGTACTTAATGTACTTAATAATCACAGGAATAACTAGTGAACACATGTGGCTTCCTCATCGCATCTATACTTAGAATATTAAAATATTTAAAACAGCATCAATTGGAAAGAAAGCTGATGTTTCCCCTATCCAAGTAGGTCTGAAGGAAGGAATAGCCCGGCTTTAATATACTGCTGGTCAAACTTATCCTTTGAAGGTTCCTTGCGACAGGTTTTAACTTAAGCAAGTGATTATAAGGGAAATGATAGGAAGTCTGTCAGCTACATCATAGTCGTGTATCCGAATGTTGCATTTGACAACAAGACATAAAGATTACTTATAAATAAAAGCATCCAATATAATAAAATGCCTCCTAGTGGGTTTAAAACAGAGTAACAGCAAGGAACTTGTGTTATTAAGTTCATATCAAGCCAAGCCTGAAAGAAACCAAGGGAAAGAAACAATTCTTGAGATGTCCCAGACTCAGGGCTATTAATAATGCACACGATGAAAACCATTAGGCAGCAATGCTGTGAATCACTCGTAAACCAAGACTGAAATTTTAGTTACATTGCAATTCCTTTAGGTTAGGGAAGACTGTTCTTGACTGGCAAGCCAAGCCAGGCCTGGCCTTGCACATCCAGGCAGGAAAGAGCTCTGACTGCTTCATCTACATCCAATAAAAGGCACACAGTCAGCCAATGGTGGTTCTTTTCCTTGATTAAGCCTAGGGCAGGAGTGTATTGGGACTTTTTTCCCCTTCGCTAAACTGGGTGTGACCAGCGCATGACGCATCCGGCCTATTGGCTGGGAGTTTGACAGCCCTGGCCTAGGCCCTGGGTTTCTCAGAGCAGTTTAACAGTGGGAAAATTCATTGCAGTGAAAGCAGTGAAACATCCACCCTGCAATTATTTTCTAAGTACATAAATACCCCCACTCCAAAAACATATGATAATCCTAAGGATTGTATATACCAGCTATGGTTAACCTTTTTGGCACCAAGTGCCGAAACTGGAGTGTGCACGCACCAGAATGTTGGAACTCAGAAGAGAGCAGCTGGCTGGTGCACCTGCGGCCGGCAGCTAGATGCTCTTCCAGGTACTCTTTTCATGTATGTGCACCAGACAGCTGGTCTGGCATGAAGACCATGCGGCTGGTACGCATGTGCGCAATGGAACCCAGAAGAGCAGCTAACGATGGCGCGAGTGGCCATAGAGAGGGCTCTGCGTGCCACCTCTGGCACACATGCTGCAGGTCCGCCATCACAGGTACATACACTGCTCCGCTTTCCAGCATGGATTCAAGAACTTGCAGGAAGAATTTAACTCTAGCTAAGCAGGCTGCATCTACCCAATCAACAATGGTCTGCACCCAGACTTAATTCCAACCTCAGTAAATAAGAGCTAGCTCAGTTATGACAGATAAGACACATGGCTGTTCAAATTGTACATTCATCTTTCTTTGGCTGTAAATCAACTCTGTAAATCAGTTGTCATTTTAAGAAACCCCAGATTAGCCAGTGGCTAATTAGCTGAGGCTTTAGTAGCCACAGTTTGGATGGTTTCAGACAGTTTTTATTCTTGCAATAGTGGCGAATATCTGTAGCAATGCAAATGAAGATACTTTCTGCTCAATAAGTAATCAGATGGTGAGAAATGGCAGGTAATAGTAAGGTGAGATTTCACCTGGTTTCACTTGCTGCTGCCTATCAATCACATCTTCCAGTGGATGACATGTTCCTGCTGGGAGTTTTGGAACCTCTTTGATCAGGTTGCTCCCAGGCCTGGCTAAACATCAGAAGACGTTTCAGATCCAGTGTCTATAGAAACCAGAGGCTGTGAGTTCTAGTCCTGCCCTAGGACTGAAGCCAGCTGGGTGACTTTAGGCCAGACACGCTCAGCCTTGGAAGAAAGCAGTGGCAAACCATTTCTGAAAATGTTGCCAAGAATGCTGCAGGGACTTGCCACCAGAATGCAGATTGACTTGAAGATACCCCGCCCCCTGCAAAAGTAATTACAACTATTAACATAAACCTAAATGGAACAAGCAATGCTAGGCATGAAAGGAAAGATTAAAAGGGCTAGGATAACACTTGGGGCAGAATAGCAATCTTGTGAAAGTTTTAAAAAGTAACAGGAGAAGGGATACAGGAAGAGAAAAAAGATCTTTCAGGAGAAGAGAGAGAATGGTGTTGAGGGCTTAGGAGATGGAAAGAGGAAAAAATCAGTTGGTGATCATTGTCAAAAGAGCTGTAGGGAAAAGAGATGATAGCAACCTAATAAGATGGAGAATCAGAAATCCCTGAACAGAAGAAAAACTGAAGGAGCAGGCAAATAGAGGCTTATGGGTGAGAGAGAAAGAATTTCCAGATTTACCTTCCCAACTGCGTCAAAATCCATTTCCAGGGATTTTTCTATATTTGTTTTTGATGTAGTTGTAATTATCCAGAATACATTTTTTTACTTAATTTATAAGTCCTCTAAGATTCTTGGGTTTTGCTTGAGGAGTAAGTGGCACCCAAGACCAGAAGAACTTTGGCACAGATTAATCTGATGCACCAGTTATGACCTTTGTTGAGTCAGGGGATCCTTTTTATGGTCATATATGCCATAGTCAACTTCCATTTGGACAATTGCAATGCTCTTTGGGAGGGAAGCACTGGCTCAGTGGCTAAGTGGCTTAGATACTGAGCTTGACAATCAGAAAGGTTGGCAGTTCATCAGTTCGAATCCCTAGCACTGCATAATGGAGTGAGCTCCCATTACTTTTCCCAGCTTCTGCCAGCCTAGCAGTTCGAAAGCATGTAAAAATGCAAGTAGAAAAATAGGGACCACTTTGGTGGGAAGGTAACAGCATTCCCTGCACCTTTGGCGTTTAGTCATGCCAGCCACATGGCCACGGAGACGTTTTTGGACAGTGCTGGCTCTTCAGCTTTGGAACGGAGATGAGCACCGCCCCCTAGAGTTGGGAACAACTAGCACATATGTGTGAGGGGAACCTTTAATGCTCTTTGCATGAGGTTGCCCTTGATGGCCACTCAGAAGATGCAAACATTCTATAATATAGCAATGGAAATAGCTGTGGGTCACTGTTCCCTCTAAGATACGCGGCTGCGCGGCCGCGCACCTTGCAAGAAAGCCCCGCGCAGAGTTCCTATCTGACGCGCAGAGATTTCTGTAAAGGAAACGTTTTGCAGGCGGCTTCAACTGGATCCGGCAGTGCTGTTGCCTGTTGGAGGAGGAGGAGGCGAACCAGCCTGCTGCCACCACCGGCCACCGCCAGCCCCGCTGCTTTTCCCGCCCCCTTCCCAGCCCCACAGTCCAGCAGACGCAGCAGAAGCAGCCCCAGGGCTCCGCTGCTGTTCCCCGCATTTTCTGGACGGGGATCCCTTGGAGAGGGGATTCCTTCCTGCGAGACCCCGTCCAGAAAATGCGGGGAGCGGCAGCGGAGCCCCGGGGCTGCTTCTGCTGCGTCCGCTGGACTGTGGGGCTTGGAAGGGGGCGGGAAGAGCGGCGGGGCTGGCGGTGGCTGGCGGTGGCAGGCTGGTTCGCCTCCTCCTCCTCCAACAGCACTGCCGGATTTCTGCCCAACGCTGCGGGGGCGCCAGCAGGAGCTTTGGCGGCTTCACCTCAGCCGCAGCGCTGGGCAGCAAATGTGCTGGTGCTGTTGGAGGAGGAGGAGGAGGAGGCAGCAATAGCACCTGAGGACAGGACAAGAAGCAATGGAAACTTGTCAGAAGGAGACTCAAGCTGGAAATAAGGAGAAATCTGACAGTAAGAACAATTAAAATCCTAGGAAGATGTCCTTTCATGAAAAATTACTTTTTCAGTTAACTCTGCCTGGCATTAGTTGGGGGAACAGAAATATTAGTTGGCCAATTCTAAAAGAGAGCACCAGAAAGAACTTAAAAGATTTTTTAAGAGAGCTGGGTTTTTCATTTATATTATATGTATGAACAGAATTAACACAAATTGCAGATACCAATCAAAAATAAAGAAAAAAAGGATGAAATAATGCTCATTTTTAAAACCTCAATGAAAATAAAAACAATATACCAAGAAGGTGGCATACTGGTTGTGATTTGATCTCTTCAGGGGATCCTGGGGATCCCCTATACAAGTTTTTTAATATTGCAGACTTGCAGTATTATAAGTCATACTGATATTATAGAACACTTTAATTAAGCGGGTCCCTTGAATAAACATAACTTTGAGTTTCAAATAACACTGATTTCGTTGTTGTCTTAGGTGACATCTGTGAAAAAAATTCAGGTGCTCAGGCATGAAAATGTACCGCTCAAACACTATACTTTTCCGCTCACACTGAAAAAATATTAGAGGGAACGTTGCTGTGGGTATCTTGTTTCATCTATGTGATTCTTTGCAAGCTGTACAATCAAAAGGACAATTTAAGGTTCATTTGACCTATAAAGACCTTCGGGGCTTAGGGGGTTCCTACAGAACCACCTTTCTCTGACTGTTTCTGCCTATTCAAGACAATCTGGAAGAGTCATCATGCTTTAGGTCTCATAATATTAATAGCAGTGATGGGTTGCTCCCAATTCCGCCCGGATCGGGCAAATCAGTAGTGGTGGTGGCAGGAAGCTCCACCCACCCACCTGGACACTTCTGTGCATGCGCAGAAGCATTGCGTGTATGCACAAGCATGCATGCGTGCATGAGTGAAACAGTAGTAAACAAAATTGAAACCCATCACTGATTAATAGTACAATAAATCTGTTTCAGCCCACATTAAGGAGGTTGCTTTCCTTTTTAAGTTTTTGAGTCTTCCAGGGGTGAATTGGAGGTCCCCCCCCCCCAGTTTTTGTGAAGTCCCATAGTTCAAACTTCACTGACTCAAAACTCTAGGAACTGAGGAGGGACCAATGGGCTGCTTAGATCAAACTAGCTCCTTAAATCAGGACGCCTCAATTAATTTGGGGGAGTGAGAACCAGTATAATATATTAATATATTACTAATTGCTTCTGCAAATAAATTGTTGCATATTTGCTACAGAACACACTCTTATTTTCCATTGTTGGGGATGAATCAGTAACAATTGGATCTTCTTGGCAGATATACAGCTTTGAGAATCAATATTTTCAAAGCCATATTTTCAGTGGTTCATTCAATCTGTACTGTATTGTATGCAGGTTTTGAAATATGGCAATCCCATATTTTCAAGTTTGTTTTGGCTACTCTTTTATTTTAGGACCGGTAGGTCTTGGGGTTTCATTGGGACGGATCTAGAGAAGATTGATGTGGCAACTTTTAAAAATGTTTCTATGATCTGCTGAAGATATTGCAGGCTACATGTGTGACCAACTTTTTTAAATCTTTCTGAATCCGATTACAGGAAAATGGTAAAGCCTGCAGAATAAACAATGAGATGTTTTATCCTATAAGCAGGTCAATCAGATGGGAGCCGCCTGGTTCCAAAGGGGTCTCAACAACATCCTTGAATCACAGACTGGAAGAAATGAAATAGGAGCAGATCTGTTAACATTTGAACTACTCCAGCACCATGTGCAGAAATGTTTATGGCATTACAGTGAAATTTATTGCCACAGGAGCTGCTGGGCAGCCCTACTAAAAGATTGCTTGCAATCGTTCTAGATTTTATACCTAGTTCTCTGCTCCAGGAAGGATTTGCAGCTTTGATTTGTACTTTGTGTAGCTCTATAAATACTGATCCTAGCATGTTATATATGATGACAGCGGTAAACCTCTCTGGTGATATATCTTCTGCCTGTGCATTGTCTGGGAGTACTTTCGCTTTGAACTGTGCTGCGCTGTGCTGTTGAGTACAAGAGGAGATAAAACAAAAGGGGCAATCTGAGAACAAGATAGCAGAATAAGCCATATCTAAGACTGATGACAACCTCCCTAGCTCCTGGACTCTTGGCTGCCGTCTAAAAGCAAAGCTGGAAAAGCTTCTAGGAGTCATGCTTGCTTGTTCAGGTTTGAGCTCCTACAAGCACATCACTTCCAAAATGCCCGCATTCTCCATTCCTCAACCTTACCAGTTCTTATCTCAAGCCTTGTTCAAAGTAGAATGATTTAATTACAAATTAAGTCAAATTTAATGCTCTTTGAAAAGAATGGGGCAATTTCACTTTTGGGAGGAAGTTCCCACAGACATTGTGCAGATTATAAGCAATGTACCATTTTGCAACATTATTCAGAATAGCAGAGTTAGAAGGAACCTTCTAAGTCCGTGATAGCAAACCTATGGCACACGTGCCACAGGTGGCACATGGAGCCATTTCTTTTTTTTTTGAATAAACACAGACAAAACACACACAGAAAAAACAACAACCAAAAAACCATCTTCCATTACAAATTGTAGAAAGTGTGTCGATTGGTTATAAAAACTTCCATGCATCCCTTCCACAGTCATCACCTACAATTCATATCAAATCATATATTTTAAATCTATATTTATATATATTACTATCATCATACCTCAACCTTCATTTGACTATAACTGTTTTTATTTCCTTTTATATAAAATATTCCAAATTTAAAGCAGAACCACATAATGGCATTCCAATAGCTCTTCCCAATATCATCCAGTAACATTACATCTTTATAACATGTTCTATATAAAAATTGGTTATATTTAATAACAGAGTTTCTAAACCTCCTTTCGTAGACACCATTTGCAATTTATATCAAATTTCCTCTTATCAAGCCTATATATATATATATATATATATATATATATATATATATATATATATATATATGTGTGTGTGTGTGTGTGTGTGTGTGTGTGTGTGTGTGTATATGTATATGATGTATATGTATATGTATATGTATATGTATATGTATATGTATATGTATATGTATATGTATATGTATATGTATATATGTATATATGTATATATGTATATATGTTGTATATGATGTATATGATGTATATGATGTATATATGTATATATGTATATATGTATATATGTATATATGTATATATGTATATATGTATACATGTATATATGTATATATGTATATATGTATATATGTATATATGTATATATGTATATATATGTTGTATTTGTGCTGATAAATAAATAAAGGGAGACTAGTATAGATCTATTTCAAGCTATTTAGCTCTCATCAGCTAGCCATACCCTTACTGGGATTCGAACCTGTGCTGTATTACATCTTAGGCAGATGTCTTAACCATTAAGCCACAGTTTGTCCTCCTTATCAGCTGATATTTGATTTGATTTTTTTTTTATTGAAAATTTATATGCCGCCCTTTTCCCTGAGGGGACTCAGGGCGGCTTACAACAATGAAGGGAAGGGAGTGCAAGACAAGACTTAAAAGAAAAGAATCGTGGTTTAAAGAAAAATTAGTCATAAAACACAACATTCACTCAACATTCGGGCGGGGTGAGAGTAATCCTATCCCCAGGCCTGACGGGATAGCCAGTTCTTAAGTGCTATGCGGAAGGCCTGGACTGTGGTGAGGGTACGGATCTCCACGGGGAGGTTGTTCCATAATGTCGGAGCGGCAACTGAGAAGGCTCTCCTCCGCGTAGTCGCCAGTCGGCACTGACTGGCGGATGGAATTCGGAGGAGGCCTACTCTGTGCGATCTGATGGGACGCAGGGAGGTGATTGGCAGGAGGCGGTCTCTCAAATAGTCAGATCCACTACCATGGAGCGCTTTATAGGTGGTAAGTAAGACCTTGAAGTGCACCCGACGATCAACAGGTAGCCAGCGCAGCTCACGGAGGATTGGTGTTATATGGGCGAACCGAGGTGCGCCCATGATCACTCGCGCGGCCGCGTTCTGGACTAGCTGAAGTCGCCGGATGCTCTTCAAGGGCAGCCCCATGTAGAGCACATTGCAGTATTCCAGCCTAGAGATCACAAGGGCTCGAGTGACTGTTGTGAGAGCCTCCCGGTTCAGGTAGGGCCGCAGCTGGCGCACCAGGCGAACCTGGGCAAATGCCCCCCTGGTCACAGCCGACAAATGGTGGTCAAAACTCAGCTGTGGATCCAGGAGGACTCCCAAGTTGCGGACCCTGTCTGAGGGGAATAAATTTTGCCCCCCCAGCCTGATTGGTGGAACATTAACCAAATTTTTGGGAGGGAAACACAACAGCCACTCGGTCTTTTCCGGGTTGAGTACCAGTTTGTTAGCTCTCATCCAGTCTTTAACAGCCTCAAGGCCCCGGTTCATCACGTCCACCGCTTCATTGAGTTGGCACGGGGCGGACAGATACAACTGAGTATCGTCCGCATACTGGTGGTATTTTATCCCGTGCCTTCGAATGATCTCACCCAGCGGTTTCATGTATATGTTAAATAGCAGGGGGGACAGAACCGAACCCTGCGGCACCCCATAGGTTAGGGGCCTCGGGGACGATCTCTCCCTCCCCACCAACACCGACTGCGACCTGTCCGAGAGGTAGGAGGAGAACCACTGTAAAACAGTGCCGCCCACCCCCACCTCCCGCAGTCGTCGCAGAAGGATACCATGGTCGATGGTATCGAAAGCCGCTGAGAGGTCAAGGAGAACCAGGATGGACGCATAGCCTCCATCTCTGGCTCTCCAGAGATCATCGGTCAATGCGACCAAAGCGGTTTCAGTGCTGTAACCGGGCCTGAAGCCAGACTGGAAGGGGTCAAGGTAGTTAGCTTCCTCCAAGGTACGCTGAAGCTGTAAGGCCACCACCTTCTCAACAACCTTCCCCAGAAAGGGGAGGTTGGAGACTGGACGATAGTTGTTAAGAACTGCTGGATCCAAAGACGGTTTCTTCAGGAGGGGCCTCACCACCGCCACCTTAAGCGCGGTGGGGAGGTGTCCCTCCCGAAGAGAAGCGGTAACAACCGCCTGGATCCAGCCTCGTGTCACCTCTCTGCTGTTGGCAGTCAGCCAAGAGGGACACGGGTCCAGTATACAGGTGGAGGAACTCACAGCTCGCATAGCCTTGTCCACATCCCCGGAGGCAACATCCTGAAACTCAACCCAGAGATGGTCTACCAAGTTATTCCCCTGTGTCCCGGCTGGATCTGCAGGGGTGGAGTCCAGTTCCGATCGAAACCGAGCAATTTTGTCCGCCAAGAACTGACTATATTCCTCAGCCTTACCCTGCAGGGGGTTCCCCGTCTCCCTCCTATTTAGGAGGGAGCGGGTTATCCTGAACAGGGCGGCTGGGCGAGACTCGGCGGACGCTACCAAGGAGGCAATATGTGATCTTTTGGCGGTTCTCAATGCCCAAATATACTCCTTGGTGCAAGCTGTCAACAGTGCTCGGTTCGATGCGGACCTATCGGATCTCCACCGGTGCTCTAGGCGTCTCCTCCGGCGCTTTATCTCGCGGAGCTCCTCGGTGAACCAAGGGGGTCTCCGCGAGCCGCTGACCCGGAGGGGCCGTAGTGGCGCAATTCGGTCTAGAGACTCCGATGCCGCCGAGTGCCAGGCCGCAGCAATAGTCTCCGCCGAACTGTGGGCGAGAGCATCTGGAATAACCCCAAGCTCCGTCTGGAACCTAACAGGGTCCATCAGTCGCCTGGGGCGGAACCACCTGGTCGGTTCCTCCTCCCTACGGTGGGGGTTTGGCCTCCGGAAGTCTAGCCTCAGCAGGTAGTGGTCTGACCACGACAGGGGAATGATCTCATTTCCCCTCAGACCAAGATCATAATTCCACTGCTCCGAGAGGAATACGAGGTCGAGTGTATGTCCCGCCAAGTGGGTAGGGCCTCGAATTACTTGGGTCAGGCCCATGGCTGTCATGGAGGCCATGAACTCCTGCGCTCCATCAGAGTGTTCACCGAGCGAAGGCAAATTGAAGTCCCCCAGAACCATTAGTCTAGGGAACTCAATTGCTAGCTCGGCTATTGACTCGAGGAGCGCAGGGAGGGCCGCTGCAACGCAGTTGGGAGGCAGGTACGTTAGCAGCAAACCCGCTTGACCCTTGAGGTCCAACTTCACTAGCAGGGACTCACACCCGACAAGCTCCGGAGCAGGGATCCTACGAGGAGCTAAAGACTCCCGGACTACAATAGCCACACCGCCACCCCTTCCCTGGGCTCTCGGCTGATGAAGCACCTGAAACCCGTCTGGGCACAGCTCTACGAGGGGGACTCCTCCCTCTGTGCCCAGCCATGTTTCAGTAATACATGCCAGGTCTGCCCCCTCATCTACAATCAAGTCCCGGACGAGGGGAGCCTTATGGATAACAGACCTGGCATTTAGCGACAACAGCCTGAGACCAGGGTCCTGATCGCTCACGCCATCTGACCTTGGAGTGGGACTCATAGGGCCGGAAGGAGGGATCTCTGCAATATAGCGAACCCTCCTTCCCCTATAATGGCCAGCCCTAAAGTCCCCGCCATATCTGCCTCTCCCTGTTATGACCGCAATGCTCCGACTCTCTCCCGTGGGCATAATTCCCCCAACCACCCCAATGGCCCCCGCTTGCCCCGCCATATATATGCATTATTATCATTGTCAATCAATTATTTAACTGTACCCATTACCACTTCATTTTATACATAATGCTCTAAATTTAACTAAATTTGATTTAATTGCATTACATTTTTATAACATGTTCTAATTAAAAATTGGTTATATTTAATAACAGAGTTTCTAAATAACAGAGTTTCTAAACCTCCTTTCTTAGTCAATTTGACCATTTTTTATTATAAGCTTTCATTACATCAACCTAACAAAATTTCTCTCCTTAGTTCCATCAATTCTTCCCTCTTTTCTTCTTCTATACTTTGAGATCTGGGGTAGAGCTCCAGTCCAGCTCTCCTTTCCATATTCCACTCTTTCCATTTCCAACCACGCTCAGTTCACTGTCAGTATCAACAATTTTCTTGTCTATTTTCTCCTTCAGTTTTTAGAACTCTGACCTCCACTTTCTTCATTTATTTATTTATTTATTAGACTTATATACCGCTTCATAGGGCCTTCAGCCCTCTCTAAGCGGAACATCCTCAATTTTTCCATCAAATTTTGCTGTTCTAGGATCTATGTTCTCTTCTCAATTCTCTCTGTTACTTCTAATAATTTTTGAATTTCAAACATAATCTTTTGCAATGTTAAGGTTTCTTTTTCATATTGCTGCATTCTGCCACTCTGGCATTCAAAACTTTTTATTAAATTTAAAGCAAGTTCATTTATAATCATTCAAGACAAGGCTTTGTTTT
The DNA here is from genome assembly GCF_051295495.1 of Thamnophis sirtalis. Classification (NCBI taxonomy): domain Eukaryota; kingdom Metazoa; phylum Chordata; class Lepidosauria; order Squamata; family Natricidae; genus Thamnophis; species Thamnophis sirtalis. Next base: position 46,212,256 of record NW_028261391.1, read on the forward strand.
CATTCCACTCCAGTTGCCAATGAAGCTCCTGAAAAGCACCTGTATAAGTAACCCACTTCTCACTATCACTCTCTGTAAACAAGCTGAGGAACCTTGAAATGCAAAATCAAATGATCAAAGAGAAAAAAGAATAGACAATATTTCCAAGCTTTCCAAGCCTCCAGCCTCCATGTGGCAGTGTTACTTACTTTCCCTCTGTTGTTACAACCCTCTTTGTATTCCTTTTATATTTTCTTTATATTTCAGGCTTAAAGAAAACAAAATTCTTAAATGAAGCACAAAAATAACCCCATCCAATCCAGCATTATAAAAATAAGGAAAAAGATTTTAATCCATAGGTATATATAAAAAAGAATAAAAAATGTAGTAGAAGAAAAACTAATCCATTCAATTTAAAAAATAGGAAACATTTGCAAAAGTTCTAGCCGTAAAAGAAAATTTAAAAAAGGATAACACACTGTCTAATGTAGCTTAATTTCACCACTTGTTCTCTTCTGTTTTCAAAATTAATTTAGCTTTAATTTTTTGGGGGGTAGTCTCTTTTATAATAAGATTTCCTCACCAGATGGACACACTTTCTCTTTCCGTTTTCCTCCCATTCTGGAGCTGTCCCAACTTCAGCAACTTCAATGGCTGCGCTTCTGTCGCCGGCAAAAAGAGATTCTCCTGGATCAATCAGGGACTTTGCAGTGTCCCTGAGATCAGCAGGACGTACTCTTCCCTATCACCATCTCTTCGGAACGGTTTAGGTCCAAAAGGACCATCCAGCGGCAAAAGTATCGACTGCGATCTTGGAGCTCCAAGATCGCACGTCATGTTGTTGTGACATCAGATCCTCCTCCACAGAGCCATTTCTGAGGGCACACGAGGTGTTGCCCTGTCAGCTCCAGTGCACATGCACATGATGGCCAGCTGATTTTCTGCCTTGATTTTCACTCATTTTTTGCCCTTTGGGGGCTTCCCTGAAGACTTCCCAGAGGCTTTCTAGGAGCCTGGGGAGGGCAAAAAACCACCCAATGAACAAACCGGAAGTTTGGGAATGGACTTCGGGTTTGCATGTTAGGCTGTTTTTTGCCCTCCGGATGCTTCAGGGAAGCCTCCTGAAGCTTCCAGAGGGAGAAAAATGGCCCAAGGGTCAATGGCCCAACAGTCCCAAACTTCTAGTTTGTGCATTGGGCAGTTTTTCGCCCACCCCAGGCTCCAAGAAAGCCATGTGTGCATGCACAGGGGAGCATGTGTGTGTGTGTGTGTGTGATATACACATGCACAGAGGGCACAGCACGGGGGCATTAAATTATGGGGTGAGCATGCGATCACACGCGATAGCGCACACGAGGCAAAAAAGGTTCGCCATCACTGTTCTAGGTCTTCCAGTCTAACCCCCTACTCAAGCAAGAGAGTATATACATTCTATACATGGAAATGTATCAACTGTATGCCTTGCTTCGACAGGTGCTGATAGAATGTTACACCTATCCGGACTGGTCCTGCCAACACATCTAGGATTTGATGTCAGCATGCTGTTCTCGAAATGTTCCTTTGTGGCTGACCAATCCAGTATGATCCTCGGACCAAGCTTTATTCTAAGATTGGCATGAGATTGACACATATTTAAGACTATTCATAGACTTTTGATGCTCTCTGAGCTTGATTGTTTTCTTGCAGATGTTTTTTTACCTAACAAGTTAAGATCATCAGCACCACGGACCCCATTATTCACAACGAGCAAACGTGTGTTGTGCCCAATGTTTCCTATTTCTAGAATTGGGATGGCATGGCTATAAAAACTGTTGTTGTAATGTTTCTCTATTTCTCTATGGAAACATATCTGATATATCTATGTCAATCTGCTTTTACTTACCAACTGATTGGCTGGCTAACTGACAAACTAACTCCAAAGACTTCAGCAAGTCACAGCCCCAGTGATCCCTCCAAGGAGACATCAAGTTTGTTGACCAATCAGGTCAACTTCTTAGCTCCCCCAAAATTCCACTGATCCAGAGATAACAAACCTACATAATCTACAAGGGAACATGCTTCCCAACCTTGATAAGAAGGGGCCAGGCTTTGCCATTCTGCGCAATCTGGCCTTCCACTAAACCCAATAATGGGAGGACCTTCCAAGGAGGCAATATTTGCTTGCATGGGGCCACTGACATTATGCATGGGGAGATAAAATAAAGGGGTTAGAGTATGACCATCTGGGCAACAGAACACATTTCTTCAAAAGTAGCCTTGTCCTCTCATTTAAGAGCATTCCCTGAGTTTTCAGCTGTCTCCCTGGTGCTCCCTTGCAAGGAAGGGAGGAAGGAAGGAAGGAAGGAAGGGAGGGAGGGAGGGAGGGAGGGAGGGAGGGAGGGAAGGAAGGAAGGAAGGAAGGAAGACAGAGAAAAAGAAAGAAAGAAATAGAGAAAAGAGCTTGATTAGTGCTAGTAATGCCTGATGTTTTGTGTCCTTGAATAGAAGTTCTTGTGTTCATGCGTCTCTTTCTCAGTATGCAATGGAAGGTATATAGGCATGTTTAGTCAAATGGGCTCCTAGTACTGCTGATCTTGTTCAACCAGGCAGCAACATTGAGCTGATAATTAGCTCCATGGGAGTAGGCAGTTGTTCAGAGAAAACAAGGAAAAAACAAGGATAAATCCCCAAAGGCTTTATATGAAGACTTGCAGTTAGACTGCAATTCTTCATCAAGAATTGTCTGTTTCTTGTATGGTCTGTAGTTCAGGGGAAAAGGTATTTGTAGAAATAAGAGCTTCCAGACAGTAAGAATGGGTAACAGAAATAATTTCCATCAATTGGACATTATATTCTTCCCTGCCTAGTGAAGCACGCAGTACTTTTTCATCCTTACCTGAAGGTGGACAGGCATCCCTGATCTGTGGGAAAGATATCATGATGTGTTCAGTGTGTTCAGTCTCTGTGGAAATCCTTGAATTTGATGCAGTTTTGATGCCTTGGTTTGTAGATCAGTTTCATAATTTCAGTTGAAGATGTAGACAGACAATTTGAAATGGGGCAGGTGATCATCTGCATCCTCCATACTTCTACTGCAGCTGTGGGGAGCAAAATAATTGAGTCTTTGAAAAAGTTAGCTATTGGACCCTGCTAATTTGGATAACTACAATCTTGTTTTATACAATCTTCTCTGGGGCAAGAACAATTCAACTCCAAGCACTACAATGAATCTTTTAAAATCAAGATTAAAGCTGCTCTGCTTTTCAATATCCCCCCCAAATATAAAGGCATTTATACATTGGAAAAAATGCACTTATTTACTAAGTTCGTAATGGTAACTGTTGTGGCCCAGCAGGAGCCGTTGGAGCTGCTGATGGACTCCGATAGCAAGGAACCCTATGAGTCTGCTATGGAAGATGTGGAGGACCCTGGGCAGGGTTCAGACTCAGAGCAGGGACCAGAGAAGCTGGTTGGCCACCAGGAGGCGCCTGAGGCATGGAGCAGTGGGGAAGATCAAAGGGAGTTTGTCCCTGATGCCAGGCAACGTAGGGAGGAGAAACAGAGGCAGCAGTTATGGAGACAGACTCATAAGAGATAATCAAGGCCAGGTGGTTGTGGCTTGGCTCCTCACAAGAGACTATATAAGAAGAGACTTTGGGAAGAGTCCTTTTGCAGGACACAACCATTTGTAACAATCTGGAGAAGCTCTTGTCTGCATTGTCTGTTGGAGTCTGGGTTGCTGCCAAGTTCTTGCCTGTGAGTCGTGTTTTGGGCTTTCAGCCAGCAGGATTGTAATTGCTATAAATAAAGAGTGGCAAACTACTAAGCCTGTGTCGGCGTTAATCACCGGACGGAGGGGGGTCAGAACAGGTAATTTTATTTCAATTATTATTATACGTGGTGAACTTTTGCTTAGCAGCAGTACAAGCTAATAAACGTACTGGAAAGCTGAAGGTCAATCCAAATGTTTTGTTTCCAGACAAAAATTTCTCATTCTTTCATACTGGTACTAGGCCAGTTTTAGCAGCAAGAGATGGGAATAAGGGTGACAGCTTGTTTGAATATCTGGGTGCCCTTCTTGTTAAACTGATAAAGCTTTATTGTTGTTAGAAGTCAGTGTTCTCCTTACTTGTTCCAAGGTCCTAGCAACCTCCCAGTTGGAATTACAGGTGAAAATTAGGGTGCAGAAGATAGTTCACAGTATAGGAACTGCAGATCAAGTACTTCCCCATACAAGTGGGGAAAGCTAGGTGACTTCTCAAGCGAAGGCGTAAGGAAAAATGATTGGCTGTAAATAAATATAAAAAAGATATAAGGCAGAAATCATTTTTGAAAATGTCTTAACAATCCCAGCATCAATTAGCTATGAGCCACTTCATTCTGAATTAACTGTTTCCAAGGAAATATTAAAGATAGCTCTAGGTACATTCCAGTAGTCTATATGGATGGTAATGAAAGTATGAATCACTATAAACAGGTCCTCCTGCTTCAGGTAAGGGCATAATTTGTGAACCAGTTGGGCAACGGTCCCTATGGCCCCAGTCTCTAGCTGAGGCTTGAGCAGGAACTGAGAGTCCAGAGGGACCCCAAATCACAAACGAGCACTTGCCCATCCGGATAATAGATATTGGTATAGAATAGCAATGAACAGGTAGCACCCGTGTCTTTCATAAGCTGAACTTCAGCCTGCTCTATAACCTCAGGATAAGACTGGAATGATAGCACCCTCCTACAACTCAGGTGATAATATATGCAGTAGATGGGTATCACCAGCACGTTGATGATACTGCAGTGCAGGCTGTCAGATGACCTCCCAGGAGGAATGTATAAATATCCAGCTGTGTCCTGTGATTCTTGACCACTTAGCTGGCCCTAATGGTTTGGGCTGTGCTGTCTTCACAAATTGGATCCCTCTTTTTTGTTGCTTATCTTTGGCAGCGTATTGGGCAGTGTGGTTGGTAGGTGCCTGTGGATTGAGAGATGTAGCTTCGGAAAAGTTGATGTATACTTAGTTTATAGAGGTGTCCCAGTTATTGACTTATTAGACAATTGTGTTGCATAATTGCAGAATGAATTAATGAAACCTGACCATATCTATGAACCTAAGCAGTCTATTCAACCAAGACAATATCCCATTTAGCCCAAGATCTATGGCAGGGGTGTCCAAGCCAGAATTCTGGGAGTTGAAGTCCACAAGTCTTAAAATTCCCAAGTTTGGACACCCCTGATCTTTGGTATTTGCCAGCAGTGGGCATATGCAAGTGTGTGAAGGCAAGCACTCTGTCAGCAACTAAAACTCAATTCACAATGACCCACCCTTTGCAGTGGGTTCAAATGATTCTCCTGTTTATAATTCTACCATATTTCCTCTCCCCCTATTTCCTTTTGCCACAAAATGTTCATTAAACCCGAAAAGTTGGAGCAGTTCCAGTATGATTGTTTTCATAGAAAAACTCAGCATTCAGAAGCACAGCAAGCTCTGACCCTGGACAATTTGCATCACAACTTATTCTCATGTGGGTTGACCTGCCCTCCAAGAAATGGTCTAATCTCTTTTTAAAACCAGGAGTCATTGCTATCCCATTCCTCAAGGAAGTAATTAATAAATTAGTATTCCTCAGTCATACCTTTACTAAGTCCATGGGTGCCTTCAGAATATGGCCATTTTTTTTTTGCATGTGAGGCATGTAAAAAAACAAGAGAGCTTCAGTCATACACTGTGGCCACCAACTAGATTAAAAAAAAAACACCTTGTGGACATCCCCAATAGAATTTCTAGATATTCTTTACAGCTCATTTAAAAAGTAAGCATCGACGTACAGCATAAAAAAAGTAAAGCAAGAGAACAGATATACTAACTCACAGGTAAATAGAAACAGCAAATGCAGGATGAAAGGGAAAACAAATGACTAAACTGGCATCAACATAAACAGAAAGAAAAGCCAAGGGTCTTCTTTTTTTGCTTTTATTAGGTGGGATGTCAGCATACTTTGTGATAACTGCCCTAGCAGGCATTCCCATAGTAATGTTGGATATATGATTGATAATATCCCTATAGATACCATTGTGGCTACAGTTTATCTGATGGCTTTTCTTCTTTCTGTTTAGCATTGTTTGTGTGTTAACTTTAAATCCAGTCTTTCCTTTGGGAGCTGGAAGCAGCACACACAGCACTCCTTTCAATCTTCCCTCACAACCCTGCAAGGCAAGCTAAACCAACCCACTTAAAATGGTAATGGGAGTCCCTGGTCTTATTCTTATACCTTTACTACCACAACACAGTGGGAGAATGGAATCAGAGGGAGAGCACACATAATCAGTTAGTACTAGTTTAACTGTGACTTCAGAAATGACCACTAGAGGGTGCACGAAGCTTACCTGTTTTCTTGCAAGGTCTTCTAAGAAGCTGGGACTCTTCTTTCTCTCCTTTGCTTGGCAATTGCTTGGAGAAAATTGTCAGTTACAGTAATAGGTATAAAAATGAATGGCTTCCCTTCAACCCTGTGTAAATAAACTACAGATGAAGAATGGGGGACATTACGGGATGAGCTTTTTCTGCTTGCTTATTTGTAATGCACCAATACCTTCACAGAGCCAAGGCCACAACTGAGATTGGGCAGGTAGTACAGGGGCTCCACTCAGCCTTCAGCTCTGATAGACAGCACCTCTATATTGGCACATAAGCACATGCACGAGACCGTGAAGAAAACAAGTCAAAGAAAGTTATTTTATACTCTTAAACAATGCAAACATTTTACACAACTATATTTTCTTGCCTTATAGCAGTGGTTCCCAAACTTGGCAACTTTAAGACTTGTGGACTTCAACTCCCAGAATTCTCCAGCCAGCAGAGCTGGCTGGAGAATTCTGGGAGTTGAAGTCCACAAGTCTTAAAGTTGCCAAGTTTGGGAACCACTGCCTTATAGGAAGAAGAAGAGAGCACAAATGAATATATTTTCCATGGCACATACTCAAATACAAAAGCAAATAAATATAGAAATTCAATTCCTCTTTTAAGTACGCAAGCCAGTTAAGTGATTTTGGGTCAGTCACTTTCTCTCAGCCCAACCCATCTCACAGGGTTGCTAAACGTAGGTGATTCACAGGCCTTGTTGAACATTTCATTAAGCCATTGTTTGATCATAATTTACTGATTAAACCAGAAACTAAACTAAATCAGAATTAGGTACTTTCGTATGATACCTGAACCCAACATTAGCCACATCAGAGGTGGGTTGCTCCCGGTTTAGCCCAGTTTGGCTGAACCAGTAGTGACAGCGACGGGAGGCTCTGCCCACCTGCCCGGATGCTTCTAGGCATGCACGAGCGAACCGGTAGTAAACTGGTTAGCAACCCACCACTGAGGCACATACACTTACTCAGATATATTAACTGAGATGTCATTCTTAAAGTGATATCCATACACACCAGGGCTGTCAAACTCACGGCCCACAGGACAGATACATCACATGCTGGCCCCGCCCCAGTTTAGCAAAGTGGGGGGAGTCCTGATATGTCACATGACACTGTCATGACAATGCGAGTTTGACACCCCTGCCATACAGGATGGAAAGGGAGAAAGAAAGAAAGGTTACCCATGCAATTGCAAATGCAGATATATTGGCCAATCTCTTACTTTGCTTCACCTATCTCAGTTCCAAGTTCTGTTTCCTTCTTGTCCTTTCCCACAAGGTTACTGATGCTGTGACATTCCTGAAAGTATTGTCTCTCTGTACTTCTTGCTACTCTGCAACATCTCCTCAACATTTGCACATCCACCTATCTGTGGCCCCTGCTATCAACTGCATTCTAATGTGGCCAGGTGATAATGGGCCCAAAATAGAACCTGAATTATGTTCATTGCATGCAGTATGATGCAATTGGAAGTTTGGTAGATAAAAAAACAGCAGCTACCACAGAGTGTTTTATAGTTTGTGATTGGAAGTTCTCTACATTGCTCATGTGCCAAGGTCCATATGCCACATAAAGATCAAATATAGAACTAGATTCTTTAGATTTACCTCATGCATATTAATTCTAATTTTATCTGAATTGCGTACATCATGCATTTAATTACAAATTGATTTCTGAATTCCTTGGAAAAAATGTCTCCAATCAAAACCATTCATCTTCTTCCAAACTAAAGTTATTTTTGTGTAGCATTATCAGTATCAGTTTCTCTTACCAGCAGAATGTTTGTTCTTCATAACAAGATTGGAAAGAATGTGTGATTTTAAATAATAAAAGAAATACAGGTACAAGGAAATGACAGCTTGGGCTTTTCACCTGGGCAGAAGGCTTTGAGTGCTAAGTCTAAAGCTGAATATCTGTATATTAACTTTTTCCGAGCAAATGCTGTTTTTAAGAAAATGCTACAAAGATGTCATAGCCCTATCTAGGCTGAGAGCCATGATACCTATTGATTTGGCTGGTGTCAAATGCTATTCATCTTACCTAAATAAAAAGTAATCAATATTGGCGAACAGGTTTGATGTAGTGGTTACAGGGACCAAGCTAGAAACCAGGAAACTGTAAGTTTTAATCTTGTTTTAGGCACAAAGCCAGCTGGATGACCTTGGGCCAGTCACTCTCTGCCAGAGGAAGCAGGCAATAGCCAACCACTTCTGAAAATCTTGCCAAAAAAACTTCAGGGATTGCTCTCTAGGTAGTCACTTGGAGTCAAGACTGACTCAAAAGGCACCAAACAAACAAACAAAAAATCAACATTGTAACACAGTGTAGAAGTATTAGTGAATGAGGGGGGAAATTTTTAAAAAACCCACTGTAGATTTTTGTGCAACCTTATGCTATAACTTTTATAATTATGCTCCTTAAACTTATCAAACTGCAAATACATTATTTGCTAGAGGCTACTGTATGTTTTTCTTCTATATTATTGTTTTGTCATAATGAGTAAAATACAAAACAGAAAAACAAACAAATTGAAGCAAAACAACAGTGTACCACTCAACACTAGCAACAATGTTTGTGGACTTTCTAGCGTTAAATACAGTAACAGATGGTTAAGAGAAGGATTTGAAGATTGGTGTAATGTTTAGCTTAACTTGTTGACTCTTTTTCTTCTTTCATTCATTCATTCATTCATTCATTCATTCATTCATTCATTCATATATATATATATATATATATATATATATATATATATATATATATATATATATATATATATATATATATATATATATATATATATACATACATACACATACATACATACATACATACATACATACATATGCACACAGTATATACAACTGATACACACACACACACACACAAAGGAGTGAACAAGTTAAGCTAAACATTACACTAATTTTCAAATCCCTCTGTTAACTATTTGTTGTTGTATTTAATGCAAAGAAGGTCCACAAAGTTTCCAATCTCTTATAAAGCTGTCTAGTCCATTATCTCTAATCAAAGCAGTTAATTTAGCCATCTCTGCTAATTCAGTCAATTTCAAAATCCATTTTTCAACAACCGATATCCCTTTTTCTTTCCAGTGTTTGGCAAGTCCTGGCAGCTGTCACCATGTGAAGGAATATCACCCAAAACTGATTTTCAATTGGCTTCTCCATAATACCTAAAAGAAAAGCTTCAGGATTCATTAATATTTGTATCTTAAATACTTTCTGCAATGTCATTCTGCAATGTTTATCCTGTATGCTTTCACATATGCCAGACTACTACATATAATAAAATGAACCTGGATTTTGACTACATTTCCAGCACTTATAACAGTGTTTCTCAACCTTGACGACTTTAAGTCCTGTGGACTTCAACTCCCAGAATTCAACTGGGAGTTGAAATCCACAGGACTTAAAATCGCCAAGGTTGAGAAACACTGATTTATAAGAAATCCCTTTATACATTTTCGCTAGTCTATCTGGGGTCAAATATAGACAGCATATCACCTATACTGTCATTGCTGTCCACAATGTATCGTATTCCTTGACTATAATTTTCTGCAGTTTTCTCTAATTCACTTCCAGTGTTACTACAAATGAGAAATAAAACATTATTTTCTTGTGTGAATGCATGTGTGCCCTTTTTCTGCATTTATGAGAGTGTGTATATGCACAGGAAATTATGTCTATGACAGAAGATTGCAGGAGTAGATTATTGTTAATAACCGCATTAAACTGAATAAAATTATTGCAATGAAATTAATTTATTTCATTCAACTAATGCATTCCTAATTTATTCTAAATCTGGGAATCGGGGGTCATTGTACATGTAAATTTTTGTGCTAAATGTTATAGATTATTAAATGATCAGTCACGACTTGCCTTCTAAAATCCTTTTTTTGCCCCACCCTCTTTTACAATGAGACCCCCCCTTCATTTTTCAGCGTGCCCCCATGCCATTTAAAAAGACTATAACAATCTAGTTCTCAGCCTGAGGAAAGCTGTGCCCTTGAGATGTCCATTGACAAGGATGACTTGCTTATTGAAAGCCTTCACCATAATGGAGGCAAGTCTACAGGACATATTAAAAACTCACCGTAAGTATATCCATAAAAGAATCACTTTTTAGAAACTCTCCAAATTGTTTACCCTGAGGATATTACCGCTTTCCCTCTATTTTGACGAATGTCTTTCTTTGACACCATGTGTTTTCGCATCTTCAGTCCCATCTTCCTTCCTCCCTCCCTCTCTCGGTCTTTGAAATATTTTGATCCTTGTTGTTTTCCATCTGGAAGAGCCTCACAGAGGCAAGCAGAGAAAGCAGAAACGGTGCTCTGGTGACAAGGAGCTGACACATTCTTGGGAGGCCAGTTGGAGCAAGTTGTCTCGAGCTTCAGCTGTTACCTGAGAAAAGCCGGAGCGCTCTGAAGTCTGTGAGGTGGAGCAGCTTTGCCCTTGCTTTTTCCATCACGGGTAGCTTCTCAGAAAGGAGGCTTAATTTGAGGCACATCTTTTGAACAGAGAGAGAGGGGTCTCTAAAGGGTGTAGCCAAAAAAGTCAAGATGCATTGCACTGATGAAACAAAGAGCATCAATCACAGTGCTGTGGCACCACTTGAATTTTCTGACCATAAGTAAAGGTAAAGGTTTCCCTGGCACATACATGCTAGTCATTCCCAACTCTCGGGGGGGCGGTGCTCTTTTCAGTTTCAAAGATGAAGAGCCAGCACTGTCCAAAAAGGTCTCCGTGGTCATGTGGCTGGCATGACTAAACGCCAAAGGCAAACGAAACATTGTTACCTTCCCACCAAAGGTGGTCCCTATTTTTTCTACTTGAAATTTTTATGTGCTTTTGAAGTGCTAGGTTGGCAGAAGCTGGGACAAGTAAGGGGAGCTCACTCTGTTACTCAGCACTAGGGATTCAAACCACCGAACTGCCGACTTTTCTGGTCGACAAAGCTCAGCATCTTAGTCACTGAGCCTTTCTGACCTTACCCTGACTGAGATAATTATATTATAATTATATTATAATCCAAAATATTAAGTGGCGAAGAATACATCAAGTCACAAATAAATGTCTATAGATCCTGAAAATTTTAGTGCAACACATCCTCTCTCTTCTCCCAATACAGGATTTTTTGGAAGAGGTCTTAGGGGCTGATGGAGCTTTGCACCTGATACAGGCTTGTGGTTTTTTTTTCTGCTTGCAGAACAGTGGCTTGGCCATGCGTATCGGAACCATGGTATTTCGGGTGAGCAATGAAAATTCTCTCTTTGCCACAAGGCATATATTGCAAGAGATTACATCGGAGCTGGCACTTCCTTAAGGACAGCTCAAGTTCAAACTAGCCTACTCTGCTTCAGAACATTGAAAATTAGGTCTAAATTATTCCCCTTCATCTCAAAATCTGGGATTTAGCCAAATCTGATGCACATTCCAAATTAAAGCAACAACTGCTAGCTTCTTGAAGTATCTTCCTGTCTTCCTCACAAGGCTTACTTATATTATCACCCTGTTGTACAGTATCCACTGTGTAAGTCTGGCTGATAACTAGGAATTCATCATTAATCCTCCAAAACTGAGAAATGTCATCCACTCAGATCTCTGCCCTATAATGAATTCAAAATAAGAAATGTAATATAGCAGAATTCTGAAGGTTAAAGGAATGGCCAGAGTAACAGTACATCAGAATAATTTTACCTATTGAATTAAATCCAACATAATTTTCTATTATTCTAACTCAACAGAATATATCAGTGGTGGGTTCCGGATCCCGTTGCAACCGGTACGGATGCCACAGGGCCCGGTGTCCTCCAAATGAACACTCAGAGCGCACGCACACACGCACATGTCTCTTACCTTCCAGTGATGCCTCTGCAAGCCTCCGCAATGCTCCAGCTGCTCCAAAGGGTTTAAAGGACATGCAAGGAGGTCGGGCGGGCGGGTGGGCCCTCTGGAGCACTGTACCGGTACCCAGTACTCCGGGCAGGCTCCAGTACACCCATACCGGGGCGTACCACCTGCAACCTACCACTGGAATATATGTAACTCAGGGTTGAACGGTGGAATTATTGTTGGTGCTCTCTGATCTTAGCTGTTTGCTTGAAGACATTTCATTACCCAAGTAGGTAACATCATCAGTGTGAACATGGGGAGCAAAACAACTGTAAACAAACAACCAAGCTCAGAGAGCACCAACAACTCCACCATTATCTTAATCATCCAGCAAATCTTGTAACAATCAATTTAAGAATTTAAATTGAGACCAAGAATTTAAATTGTACTTGAGACAAAGGACAAAATTGTATCCTTTTTATTCTATGTAGAGAAATAAGCTGGCAGGTATTGGGAGGGGCGGGGTAACAAAGCACCAATTTTAAAATGCTATTAACACATCTTTTTGAAACCATGTACGATATACACATCCATTCCCCTTCCTAGAACTATCTAATATTCAGATAGAATTGGCTAGGTTCATGGCACATACTAATCTATGGTAAAATGGAATTACCTTACATTGCTATTCCAGATACTGTGAAAATTCAGTCATTGATTTAGCACATAATGTGGAACACACCATCATTTAACATGGTTTATTTGGGCTTAACATGTTGTGGGAACACAAAACTAGTGTTTTGTTTATCAGATTTATTTAGGGTTTAATACATTGTATGAAGACATGGTGATATTCCAGATAAGGCTATGAAGATGGCTGTTTTCCTTAAAGGTTAAATCCCTTCAAAGGTGTGATTCCAAGCAACACTTTAATATCTAATGGTGCTTGATATTCAAACCTGTGCTTGTTAGATTATTTATTACAAACATTAATTCCTGTGTCTGTGGAGCCCCTATTATGTTTTTATTGTTATGGCTGTTTGTAGCTAATAAATAAATTAATAACATTTAATAAAGTGAAAAAAATTAAAAATAAAAACCAGGCATTTATACTAAGGTATGATGCCAGGAAAACAAAAATAATTTAATATGCGGGGAGGCGGCTTTATATAAAAACAATACGTTTTGGAAGTTGATGAGCCTCCTCTGGGCTTAATCTGCCTGTCATTCATGGGGACAATTCTTGGAGCATTTTTGAGCTGCTGGAATTTGTGCTGCGGTAAGTTTTTCGGCTTCTTCATTTGTTTATATTAATGCTTGTTCATTGTTTATGTCAGTGTTTCTCAACCTTGGCTACTTGAAGATGTCTGGACTTCAACTCCCAAAATTCCCCAGCCAGCGAATGCTGGCTGGGGAATTCTGGGAGTTGAAGTCCAGACATCTTCAAGTTGCCAAGGTTGAGAAACACTGGTTTATGTGAACACAAACAGAATCATCATTCTGTTTTAATGTAAGATTACCTTTTCATTACAAACAACAGAAGTTACAGTTCTTAAAAATTAGTCATAAATAGACTACAGCATTCGGATTTAAGTTTGCCTATTGTTTAATATTTAATATTTAAATATATTTTATAATTCAAAAATCTCCAAATATGCTAGAAAAGAGATGATAGTTTAGCACTTCTTGAAGATCCCAAAGTGGGGAAAACTGGTTGGATGGACTGTGTGTGTTTATAAAGATAAAAATACCCCTCGCATATACAGTACGTGCTAGTCGTTTGACTCTTAAGGGGCAGTGCTCATCTGTGTTTCAAAGCCGAAGAGCTAGTGCTGTCCGAAGACGTCTCCGTGGTCATGTGGCCGGCATGACTAAATGACAAAGGTGCACAGAATGCTATTACCTTCCCACCAAAGTGATCCACATTTTTCTACTTGCATTTTTACATGTTTTCAAACTGCTAGGTTGGCAGAAGCTGGGACAAGTAACAGGAGGTCACTCCGTTATGCGGCGATAGGGATTCGAATCACTGAACTGACGAACTTTCTGATCAACAAGCTCAGCGTCTTAGCCACTGAGCCACCACCTCCCTCTGTGTGTTCATAGCCTTACTTATTTTTCAAGTTTTATGCTTGAAATTAAGAATATACTTATATTCATGGCTGTTAGGATACAGAAGAAAACAAAACCAAAAAAAACCGTAGAGATTCTCCTCTCTATCATAGCTCAAAGTAGGTTTTTTGGGCAGCTACTGTTTTATCTTTGAAACTATATTCCTCTAGAAAAATCAACACAAAAGTCAGGTGAAGAAATATCATTTTTAAAAAGTTATTTCTAATAATTGAGACTAATACTTTGCCCCTTTTATTCATTTTTCCACATAAATTACACAAACACTTTAGAAAATGATTACACAAAAGAGAAACCTTCTTATAAGTGCATAACTTAAAAACAAACCAAAGAATGCATCTCAGAAACTCACTAAAATATTTCTTTTTGATAAATTGGCTGTGTGTACCATCTCATTTTAAATATAAATGATGCATAGGTTAAAAAGTAACTAAAAAAAAAACCTATATATTTTAGATATTTTGTATCTTCTTGGAATTTGCTGTAAGAAGTGCTTAATCACAAGCTTTTTCTCAATACAATAATAAGAAAATTGTGAATTACTGGTCAAGAAATAGAAAGAGAAGGATGTTCTGCTTGGTTCCCATCCTCTCTTTTGTGGAGCTGACTTCTTGAGCAAAAGTAAATAAAATATTGAACAATATCATCAACAATACCAAAATAATCTATCAAGTAAAACTGCATTACACCTGCAAAATGCCACAGATGCCTCAGTGTTATTAAAATATAAGTTGATCAATGCAGAGTCTGTGGTAGCTGTGAAACTGATTTCAGCTTCAACACAAGAGTTTATGAGGCAAGCTTTGCATTTTTCAGTCATTCTAGTATCAACATTCCTTCAGCGGAACGAAATGAAATAAATCAAGAAAAGCCCAAAGAGTTCATCTTGGAAAAAACAAAAGAAAAAGGAGCGAGATTTTATTTATTTGTAAAATCTAAATGTCTTTTAACAAAAGGGCACCAGCAGGAGACGCAGCTATTGTTTTAAAAAAGTTCTTATTCTTCTTTCAGATTGCAATTGTGTTTTTTTCTTGAAATGATCAGCCTGCAATACTTACATGGGAGAACAACTCCTGTGTTGTCAGCAGATAAAATGATATACTAGCAGTTGTTTCTTGAAAATGGGTCAAAGGAAGAACCTTGTGTTGTTTTCTCTCTGAAAGAGTTTTCGATTGTTCCAATATCACCCTTTTCAAGAAGATGGTGATACGGTAGTGATGGTGATGATGATGATGAAGAAGAAAGAAGGAAAGTGTTGCCTTTTATTAGAACTCTCCACTAGACCAGCACTGTATGACCTTTCGGAGCCTTGGCTAGCAAGGGGACATTGTCTGGTTGTTGCCACTGGCTCATTCATAGGTAACCGTGTCTTCTACGGATGATGCTGAATAAGGCCAGCCACTCTGTAATACAAGAGTCCATGCATAGGCAAAGTTCAGATTTCACTCACAGGAAGAGGCCACAGAAGTAACGCTGGTAATCTTGGAAGTGTCATCTGACCATGGCTGAAGGTTCTGGAGGGCAAAGAGGGAGGAATTGTGAACACAGATTGGGTCTGCTTGGATGGGCTGATTGATGGTTTTCTGGAAGGCCTCTTGCTGGAGCTGCATGAGGATGCGATTGGCTTGCTGTCGCTCTGCTTCCCGTTCTTCTGCAGTTTGCCGCCTAAGAGAAATGCACGGAGTATGTCAAGTTTCAGCAGGACAACAGATGTCTCTTACTTGTAAAAGTTAACTCCCATTCCATTTTACCACAGCGTCTTCCCATCTTTTGGAACATTCTTATGCTCAAGGATTTTTTTCCTTTCCATTATAGCCAAAATGAAAAGTCACATTTAAGGCAACCTGCTGCCCAATTATAGTAAATAATTGAGCATGGAGAATCCATGGAACAATCAAAGGGAGCACCCCTTAAAAGACCTAGCCCTTCTTTGAAACCATCTAAATGATTGACCATCCTAGTGGCATACACTAACTTTGTGTTGTCTGAAGCAGCACATTCTGTTCTACTACCTGCATCTATCCATTAATTACTAATGTCATTTGGTTAATGTTAGATTTTAGAATTATGAGGGATCAGCTGTATGTGTGTGTGATGGTGTGAATCTGATTATTTTCTCCTTACAATTTATGTGAGTGGAAAATGTGAAAAACAAGTTGCAGATTCTAAAAATTGCTCCATCTACTGAATGTTTTAATTCATATTCATTAAAAGAATGCCTCTTGTTTTAAAACTGTACCACAATTACACAGAACACTTCAAACCCTTTGAAAATTTATACACTAAACTAGTCCACATCCACCACTTGTAGCAACTAACAGGATCTAAAATCATGTCATAATCAGAAGCATTGAAGATGAAAACAAAATATAAAAATAGATAAAAGAAGATAATATTTGTGGCTCATAATGGACTCTGTTGGGTTCTGGGTGCTCTCTGAGCTTGGTTGTTTGCTTGAAGACATTTCATTACCCAAGTAGATAACATCATGGTAATGAAAGTCTACAACAAAACAATCAAGCTGAGAGAGCATCAAAGAACCCAAAGAGTCCACTATAAACTAAAGTTGGTGCCACTCAATTCACAAGAATTTATCTCATGCCACAGTATGATTCCCAAAGAGATACATAACACCTTTCAACTTTTTTGCTCCAAATAACTTCCCTTAATTCTACTTTATTTAAGGACTATGAAATAATCAAAAGGACAAAGAAGTCCATAAGAAGCTACTTATGCGGAGGGAGGGGGGGGGACAAGGGAAAAGAAGGGACCAAGGAAAAAAACCCGAGAGAGGCAGAAAAATGAAGGAGTTTACAAGAAAACTGTCAGAATAGGAAGAAGTATGAAAGGTGTTAGCAGTTCTCTTTCCAGTTTTGTAACTTAGTGCTATGATCTGGCATGTGCCAGATCCTGCTTTTCTACCAGAAGAATGAATTGAAGTTACTTTTAAGACAAGTTAGAAATTATTTGCATTCATCTCTCTTTCTTTCTTTCACAATCACTTTATCCTAAATCTGATTAATAAGGAATTGATTCTGGATTTTAGAAATTATCTCTTAAGTAGCAATATTCAAACAGGAAAGGGAAGACTTCAGGCTTTTTGGAGCTACTGTCATCAGATGCATCAAGTACTCTGCTTTGATAAGCTTACAATAGAACTGTGGTATTTTAAAATAAATGCTACAATACTCTTAACTGTCTTTTAAAAACAGAAACCCAGAAAAATATTATGGATTACCTGTTTATAGTGATTATATGGCATCAAATTGTTGTTGGCTCTTAGTGACCATATAGACTCTTAAAAATAAATACATTTGATATGTTATTTTAATATCTGAAAAGTTCACCAAATTTTATAAATCGTTACTGTTCCCATCTGAAATACTTCGGAGATTTGGGGCAAGAATGCCAAACTCAAAAGATTTCAGATGAGAATGCTAATATCAGGAAAGATTTGACTTTTCACCCTTTCATACGAACATCTGCAGTTATCACCACAGGTTGAAACCACCCTTACTCCAAGAGGAGGGTTGTTCCTGGTTCGGCCCAGTTTGGCCGAACTGGTAGTGGCAGCGGCGGGAGGCTCCATCCACCCATCCCGACACTTCTGCGCATGTGCAGAAGTGTCACACATGCATGAGAGAGAGAGAGTGCACACACAAGCGAACCAGTAGTAAAACCGGTACAAACCCACCACTGCTTACTCCCTAATTTCCCTAAAACATTTTGCTTTGACTTAGACTTAGAAATTTCAGAAGTGAAATAATACACAAAGAAGTGAATCAGCATGTCTCCCAACATGTTGAGCTAGGCCAGAAACCAGTAATCTGGGGCCCATATTATGTAGCAAATTCCATCAAAGCTAAAGCCAACAAGCTAACTAATAAGACCTTTCTTAGAATAGCATTCCACTGTTCAAAATTCTGGTGAAATCCCCCAAATGTTAATATTTCCAAGAATCAATACCTTTTTTTTAAAAAAAAAAAAGTCATTCTGATTGGAATTAGGAGGAGACTGATTTACTGTCCATCAAACTATTAATTTCCTCTTTTCTTTACTTGGTAATAAACTGTTTTGAAAATCATTTTATAATGAAACTCTAGGAGATTCCTTTTTATTATCTTTATTGATATTGATCTCCTTCCATTGCTGCAGTTCACAAACAGTCAGACTTTTAGTCATAATATAAAACAATTTCTACCTGGAATATTGGTTTAGTTTGATTCCATTGGATCTGGGAAGATTATTGAAACAATTATCAAAAAGGAGAGTCATGAAATGTGGTACATAATGCAGGTTTAACTCCTTAAAGCACAGAGAACTTATTAATTTAAAAACTTCAATACTTTTCAAGAAGAGTGGAGATGGGAAAAAGAAACGATATTTCTGTCTTACAGGTAGTCCTCATGACCATTCATTTAATGACTGTTCAAAGTTAGAATGTCACTTAAAAAGTGATTTATGACCAGTTTTCCCACTCACCACCACTGTAGCATCCTCATAGTCACATGATTACAATTTGGCACATGGCAACTGGCATGTATTTATGACAGTTGTACTATCCTGAGATCATATGATCACCATCTATAACTTTCCCAACTGGCTTCCAACAAGCAAAAACAATGGGAGAAGCCAGATTTGCTTAACAGCTTAACATCTGCAGTGATTCGCTTACTAACTGTGGCAAAAAAAGGTCATAAAATGGGATTCAACTCACTTAAAAACTTCTTGCTTAGCAATGGACATTTTGGCCTCAACTGTGGTTGTAAGTCAAGGACCACCTATATTTGAGAAGTTTACTTCTCTCTTTCTGAGAATGTTTTATGTTTAGATCTAAACTGTGCCCTTTTGCACAAAAATGCTCCATTAATATCACTATATCTTACAGGAGATTACACCTAAGAGGAAATGCAAAAAATATATATGCAAGGCCTAGACACAAATAGCTTTAATACAGTACAGCATTTAGATCAATCTGATTTCAAGGCAGGTATATAATCTGATCTTATGAATTCATTGTGGCCTCAAATACTTAACTTTTACTAGGTCATGACCAACATTTCTGTATTAACAGTACAACCATCAATTGCCTATTAAAAATATGTCAGATCTCCTTGGCAGATTTGAAATTACAACCATGAATAGCGCTCCTCTCTGAGAGCAAGTGAGTTAATGTTACCCAACAGCAATAGCACTTAGAGTTATATACCCTTTCATAGTGCCTTATAGCTGTCTCTAAGTAGCTTACAGTCAGCATCTTGTCCCCAACAATCTGGGTCCTCACTTTACCGACCTTGAAAGTTCAGAATCCAATTCCTGGAGTGAGCAGTGAGTTAGCCTGCAGTACTGCATTCTAACCACTGCGCCACCAGGGCTCTTCAATCCCTCCAAGGCACTGCAGCAGTCAAAACTTGAGAGAAAGAATATACCTACATCCCTAGATAAGAAAGTACCAGAATTTTTAAAAAAATGCATGCTGAAATAAATGTGCAACAGCTTGGGATAGATGAGCAATTAGATGCTATAGATGTGGAATGTTTACATACACACATAACTGTAAAAGACTCCTTCGAGTTGATTAACACAAAACTGAAGACATGTACCGTGAGGCAAAAAAGTATTTAGTCAGCCACCAATTGTGCAAGTTCTCCCACTTAAAAAGATGAGAGAGGCCTGTAGTTGACATCATAGGTAGACCTCAACTATGCAAGACAAAATGAGAAAACAAATCCAGACAATCACATTGCCTGATTTGGAAAGAAGTTGCAAATTATGGTGGAAAATAAGTATTTGGTCAATATCAAAAGTTCATTTCAATACTTTGTTATATATCCTTTGTTGGCAATGACAGAGGTCAAATGTTTTCTGTAAGTCTTCACAAGGTTGGCACATACTGTTGCTGTTATGTTAGCCCATTCCTCCATGCAGATCTCCTCTAGAGCAGTGATGTTTTGAGGCTGTTGCTGGGCAACACGGACTTTCAACTCCCTCCGAGGTTTTCTAGGGGGTTGAGATCTAGAGACTGGCTAGGCCACTCCAGGACCTTGAAATGCTTCTTATGAAGCAACTCCTTCGTTGCCCAGGCGGTGTGTTTGGGATCACTGTCATGCTGAAAGACCCAGCCACGTTTCATCTTCAATGCCCTTGCTGATGGAAGGAGGTTTGTACTCAAAATCTCACGATACATGGCCCCATTCATTCTTTCCTGTACATGGATCAGTCATCCTGGTCCCTTTGCAGAGGAACAGCCCCAAAGCATGATGTTGCCACCCCCGTGCTTCACAGTAGGTATGATGTTCTTTAGATGCAACTCAGCATTCTCTCTCCTCCAAACACGACGAGTTGTTTTTCTAACAAACAGTTCTACTTTGGTTTCATCTGACCATATGACATTCTCCCAATCCTCTTCTGGATCACCCAAATGCTCTCTAGCAAACTTCAGACGGCCCCGGACATGTAGTGGCTTAAGCAGGGGGACACTGCAGGATGTGAGTCCCTGGTAGCGTAGTGTGTTACTGATGGTAGCCTTTGTTACGTTGGTCCCAGCTCTCTGCAGGTCATTCACTAGGTCCCCCCGTGTGGTTCTGGGATTTTTGCTCACCATTCTTGTGATTATTTTGATCCCACGGGGTGAGATCTTGCATGGAGCCCCAGATCGAGGGAGATTATCAGTGGTCTTGTATGTCTTCCATTTTCTAATGATTGCTCCCACAGTTGATTTCTTCACACCAAGCTGCTTGCCTATTGCAGATTCAGCCTTCCCAGCCTGGTGCAGGTCTACAATTTTGTTTCTGGCGTCCTTCGACAGCTCTTTGGTCTTCGCCATAGTGGAGTTTGGAGTGTGACTGCTTGAGGTTGTGGACAGGAGTCTTTTATACTGCTAACAAGTTCAAACAGGTGCCATTAATACAGGTAATGAGTGGAGGACAGAGGAGCCTCTTAAAGAAGTTTACAGGTCTGTGAGAGCCAGAAATCTTGCTTGTTTGTAGGTGACCAAATACTTATTTGGTCCACCATAATTTGCAAAAAGATTCTTTCCACATCAGACAATGTGATTGTCTGGATTTGTTTTCTCATTTTGTCTCTCATAGTTGACATAGTATGATGTCAATTACAGGCCTCTCTCATCTTTTTAAGTGGGGGAACTTGCACAATTGGTGGCTGACTAAATACTTTTTTGCCCCACTATATTGTGAAAGACTTGTATACCGTACCCTAGGACATAATGTAGTTTCTTTTTATTTGTTTTAGGGTGCTGAATAGTCATAGGTACATGTGACTCATTTAACAGTCATGCTCTAAAAATACCCCATCTTAATATAATAAGGTGGGGAGAGAGAGAGAGAGAGAGAGAGAGGGAGGGGGAGAGGGAGGGAGAGAGGGAGTGGGAGAGAGGGAGGGAGGGAGGGAGGGAGGGAGGGAGGGAGGGAGGAGAGAGAGAGAGAGAGAGAGAGAGAGAGAGAGAGAGAGAGAGAGAGAGAGAGAGAGAGAGAGAGAGAGAGAGAGAGAGAGAACCACAGTTCTCAGCATTTGCAATGATTGAGAAGGATGGGAGGCTTGATCCAATAATTCTTGAAGGGGATGTTTAGAATAAATAGTTTAAATATGTGTTAATTTTTCATATAAAGCAATATGTTCTAAATTAAGCCCTTTGTATATGGGTGTGTCTACAAATGCACTGGGTGAGGGTCTGTATGTGTACTGGGAAAAGGATTCTAAAACCATATTCTGCTCAATCTCTAACAAAACAAAAGTGCATGAATAAAAAATACCATTTTCTTTCCACTACAAATTTACTCCTGATGCATATTTAATATTGTTTTGACTCAGAGAAATGTAACCCGGCCTCTTCTGTTGCTGTTTAGCTGGGTTTGTAATTAGTGAAAACAGATTTATTAATTTCAGTATGGAATATTTTTCTCAGTTAGCCAAGTTGTTCACTTGGCAGAGAAAGCAGTAATTTGTTAACGAACAAAAAAACAAAGCCAGGCTTTATGCAGGGTGGGGGTGGGTGGGAGGAGGGAAAGAATAAAGTAAGCACCGTGTCCCACCTCAATTTGTTTCAAGACTGCAATAGAAAACAGCTTAGTTACAGCTCTTCAGCCAGACCTTCATTGCCTTAATTGCAAATATGCAAATTCAAGTAAAGCTTTCCTGGCACTGAGAAGAAATGTCTCATGGGAGAAGTTCCATCCAGACTGCACTGGGACCTTGGAAACATTGTCAAAAAAAGAAATATTTGCTTCTGAGTACAGTCCACCAAATGTTAATTACAAAAAGAATGAAATTCTGTGCACACCTACTCTGAAATAAACCCTGGTGCATTAGAATACAGGAAGTCCTTGCTTAGCTGTCAAAATTGGGACCAGAAGTTCTGTTGCTAATCTGCAGCTGCTAAACTGCAGCTGCTAAGACAAAAATCTTATGACCTTACTACCCATTCAGTTATTAAGTGAATCACCATAGTCTTTAAGCAAAACATCATGTAACCACAACTTATGATTTTATTTCCGCATTTTCCATTAACTCTGCTTGACACAAGCCGACTGGGAAGCACACAACTAGCAATCACGTGTAATGGTCCTTAATGCATGCCATGCCAGCTACAAAATGCCTGAATAGTACAGGGCGGGGCATAACCTTTTCCTAGGGGGTCACAGCAACACTTGTAATAACAACACAAATAATTCATACACCATTCGAAAGCCCATCAAAAACTGAGTTTATTGACACGATTTAATAGTCAGTATGACCACCATTAGCCCTTCGAACAGCATTCAAACGAGGTGGATAAGAACACAACAAATCTTCAAACAGTTCCGTTCGATTTTCCAGATTTTCCAGGGCGGGGCATAACCTTTTCCTAGGGGGTCACAGCAAGATCGACAGCAGTTTACAACTTCCGCGACACCTCATTTTAAAGCCCATAAAAAACTGAATTGAATGAGCTATTAAATGTTAAATTTGTTTCGGTTGAAACTTTGAGAATGAATTTGGAAACTGTGTTGAAAAATCTGGAAAATCGAACGGAACTGTTTGAAGATTTGTTGTGTTCTTATCCACCTCGTTTGAATGCTGTTCGAAGGGCTAATGGTGGTCATACTGACTATTAAATCGTGTCAATAAACTCAGTTTTTGATGGGCTTTCGAATGGTGTATGAATTATTTGTGTTGTTATTACAAGTGTTGCTGTGACCCCCTAGGAAAAGGTTATGCCCCGCCCTGTAGTCCTGAAACTATAGGATGTTGCAACAGTCAAATATGCAAAGATTGATCATAAATCTGATTTTTTTATACTGTTGCAACTTCAAACGGTTGCTAAACAAGGGAGTTATAAGTGAGGCCACATGTACTGGACTGATGAGACCCAGTTTCATGTCCTTACTGGACCAATGAGGTCACGGGGTAATTTGGGCCAATTACTCTTTCCCAATCCAACCTGCTTCACTAAGTTATTATTTTAAAGACAAAATTAGTAGTGCTGCACTTTGAACTCTTCTGATGCCCTGTTACTTCTGTTAACCATAAGCCTTTCCAGGTTGTGCATTGCTGGGTAGGGCCCATTCTTAAAGGAGGGTTCATAAGTATCAGAAAAGCTTAAGGCCGTGATGGCGAACCTGTGGCACGTGTGTCACAGGTGGCACCCGGAGCCATATCTGCCGGCATGTGAGCCCTCAGCTCCAGCATGCATGCCGGCTGATTTTCAGCCTTCCGGATTGGGGGAAGCAATTTTCGCCCTCATTAGGCTTCAGGAAAGCCTCATTGGGCCCATTTTTTGCCCTCCTCGTGGTCCAGGAAAGGCTCTAGAGCCTGGGGAAAGCAAAAACGGCTCCCCCTGGAAGCTGGAAACGGATTGTTTCCAAACTTCCGGTTGGCCCATTGGGCCCCTTTTTCACCATTCTCAGCAGGGGTGGGTTCCTGCCAGTTCTAACCGCTTCTATAGAAGAGGTTCCACAAATCTACAGTGCCGTTTAGAATCGGTTCCAGCTCCCTCCCCCCGCCCGTCCGCACATCATCACGATGAAGAGCAAGAGGAGGAATTCTGAGAGTTGAAGTCAACAAGTCTTAAAGCTGTCAAGTTTGAATATCCCTGGGTTTTTTTCCCTAAAGGGTTAGGGGTGCAAGGGTCTTGTAACTTGACAGCTTTAAGACTTGCACACTTCAATGCCAGAATTCCTGAGCCAATATTTCGGTTGCTAAGCAAGAGCGTTGTTAAGTGAGTTTCACCACATTTTACAAGTTGGCCACGCCCACCCAGTCACATGGCCGGCAAGCCACTCCCACCTGATCACATGGCCGGCAAGCCAGTCCCACCCTGTCACATGGCCGGCAAGCCACTCCCACAAAGCAGGCCACACCTACATAAGAGGTTCTAAAAATGTTTGAAACCCATCACTGATCCCCAGGCTCCAGAGGCTTTCCTGGAGCCTGGGGAGGGCAGAAACAACCTGCCCCGCCTCCCCCGGAGGAAATACCAAGCTCAGCTCAGAGGCGAGCAGTGTGGCGCATGTGGGAGTGAGTGTGGGGTGTGTGTGCACGCATGTGCATGTGGGGGTGTACTTTGCATTATGGGTGCCAGCATGTGCAGGCACTATCGCATGCATTCCCTTGCATTTTTGGCACCCAAAGACAAAAAGATTAGCCATCACTGGCTTCTATTTTATTCCTTAAAATCCTCACAAACCCACAAACTGCAGGGAAAGGAACCAAATATTCTAGAAAACTTTGCAACCATAGAAGGCGAACTGTCTCTGGGTCACATCTGGGCATGCTGTCTCTGGATTACACTTGTGCTACATCTGATATCTTTATAAGATAAGCAAGCTATTTGAGATTTTTTTTTAAAAATTGCCCAAGGAAATATAGAGGGAGGATTATTTTTCAAGGGACACAGGTAAGAGCTGCAGTGGTTAGAATGTAGAACTGCAGGCTACTTCTGCTGACTGCCGGTTGCTTCCAATTTGGCAGTTTGGCAGTTTGAGGCTCAAGGTTGACTCAGACTTCCATCCTGCCAAGATCAATAAAATGAGGACTCAGATTGTTGGGGGCAATATGCTGACTCTGTAAACCGCTTAGAGAGAGCTGTAAAGCACTGTGAAGTGGTACATAAATGTAAGTACTTTTGCTGTTGCTTCTAAAATCCCACTAGAAGGCACCCTTTAAGGGAACGGACCTGGAAGATGCCCATCCTAAATAACCTGATGGGCCAGACAGGTTCCTCATGAAGAGGCAATCCCACAAATAACATGCTGTTGTGTAATGTTGAGCCCCACTTTGAATTGTAAACTGGAAAGAAAGAGGGAGGGAGTAGCTGCTCATATAACAGCAGCATGATAGGGGCAAACCAAGAGATATCCAATACTGGATATGCAGTGTTAAAGATGTGTTATACTACAATTGTAAAGACAGTACAATCCTATTTGAGAATAAAGTATTCAAAGTTCTGTGTAGCGATTTCTGCAATAATAATTGTCTTTCATATAGTTCCACAATCCACTGAAAAAAGTAAATTTATAAACAGAGCTCAAGTAATGCATTCTTGCGGTTTCCCATTCTTGGTCTCTGGCAGAACTGGACTGATTATTTATACCAACCAGGTCCCAGTCTCTTTCCTTGCAATAATTTTCCTGGCAGTCTTTTCCTTTATCTTGGTTATGTATAACTTAGGCTTTGCTGGTAGCAAGTGTGCAAAGTTCTTTTTTCTTGCCAGCTTTCAGATAGGCTGAAATCCTTGGCTTTTTGGATGATTCTGTATGGCAACATACTAGTGATGATTGATATTTAGCGAAGTCAAGAACAGTTCATAATGGTGACATTATAGGTAAAGGCTATTTTATAAGTGAAGACTATTCCCTTTTTCATTTCAAAAGGAAACTTCCAAGATCTACCAAAGATATCATCTTTCTCCAACCTGGGTGTTAGAAAATTCCCAGAATTCTCAGCAGAAAACATGCTATTTGAGGAATTCTGGGAACTGAAACCCACATATAAGGAAAGTATTAGATTCTTGGGCTGAGAAAAAAAATGTCTCTGGGGCCTGAATATGTTGTCTATTTAAAGCATTATGAGAAGGCACACTTCAACACCAATTGCTAAAATTGAGATTTAAAGCCCTTTGAGCCTACAAAACTCAATATCAATTCTGCCCTCAATCTCTACTTGCAATAATTAATTTAATTATTTTATATTGAATTCTGCTTTTCCATCAGTTTACACTCCTTTTGCCTATTTTCCCAACAGCAGTCCAATGGAGACAGTTAGAATGATGGGCAATAAATGGCACAAAGTCATCCAGCGAGCTTTCATGCCTGGGGTCAGACACAAGCCTGGGCCTCTTCTTACTTTAACACCTTTCCTGGCTCTTTTACAATATGCATTTCTCTGTATATATAATTTAAGCTTATTATTATGTGACACATGCTTATTTAGAAATAGGTGTTACTTATTCAGTGGGGCTTATTCCTATATACATTGGCATAGGATTGCAGCCTTAATAACATTTTCAGGAGACATTTATAGTATAAGACAGCTTATAGTGAAATTACAGATGGGCACATCATATTAAAAAAACAGAAATGTATTCTTCATTCATGATTATATGCCAATAACACAAATGCCCTGTTTATAACGTTTTACTGCTCTTACAAAAATGAATAAGAGAGAGAGAGAGAGAGGGAGGGAGGGAGGGAGGGAGGGAGGGAGGGAGGGAGGGAGGGAGGGAGGGAGGAGAGAGAGAGAGAGAGAGAGAGAGAGAGAGAGAGAGAGAGAGAGATTCAAAATGTTCCTATTATTAAGTCTGCTAACTAAATAGGGGGCCTATTTATATAGCTCCAGATATCTGTGAGACACTGATTAATAGAAAAGTTTAACATGCTGTATTTCAAATGGAATTATAACATCTGGGACCATGAATTCTTCCAATGATCAATTATGGGCATAAATTATGGGCATAAAAAAGGAGATACTGTAATGTCAACTACTAAATATTTAAACATCTATTTAAATATTCTCATTTTTAGACAAATCATCAACTCTCCTTACAATTCACATTCTTTATTATTATATTGGCTGCATTCCAGCACAAAAGCAGCAGTGCATAGGACATGACTGAGCTGTGAAAGTTGAATGTCTTTACCCAAACTACCATTTAGTGGAGGGTTCCTACCGGTTCGGACCTGTTCAGCCAAACCAGTAGTGGTTTGATGACCTGGGTCACTGGAACCAGCCGTGACCCAAGCCTGCCACGCCCCCAAACTGGTTTTCTGGGCAGCGCCGTAGGTGCCGCCATCTTGTTTTTTTGCTTCTGCGCAGAATAGCAATAGCAATAGCAGTTAGACTTATATACCGCTTCATAGGGCTTTCAGCCCTCTCTAAGCCGTTTACAGAGTCAGCATATTGCCCCCAACAACAATCCGGGTCCTCATTTTACCCACCTCGGAAGGATGGAAGGCTGAGTCAACCCTGAGCCGGTGAGATTTGAACAGCCAAACTGCAGAACTGCAGTCAGCTGAAGTAGCCTGCAGTGCTGCGTTTAACCACTGTGCCACCTCGGCTCCCTTCAGAAGCATTTTTATTGTACTGCACATGCACACACAGCGCACATCAAGCGAGTGCGGCATGCACATGTCCGAACTGGCAGTAGTGCCTGCCAGAACCCACTCCTGCTACCATTATGTAGAAGTACTTCCTCCCAACAGCAGGAAACAGTATTCTTGCATTGATTACTACATAGTTAGCTATAGTTAGTCAGAAAAATATTATGGAAGGGAAGGTAATTTTTCTAAAATGATGTACTGCTGGTGTAGGATACTAGAACCAAGAGGTATAAAGATACTTCTGGTTTGTTTGGAAAATATGAAAAACATGAACGGTTATTTTACCATGCATAATTTACTTGTAAAAGAATTAGAAAAATTTGGGTTCAAATACATACAATAATGGAAAGAATTTTAAAGATTAATACACAGGAGACATGATTTGGGGGGGGGGGGGGACTTGAAGAAACTCCCAGAAAATTGTTTCCTTTGTAACAACAGAAAGACTACAATATGTACAAAGACACAAAGATTCTGACATACTCATAACAGCAATGACTGGTGAAGATGACAAAACTTGCAAAAATGCAATATTGACTTGTTTAATTAGAAAGAAGACAAATACATTTATTAGTGACTGGAAAGCTTTGTAGACATTCTGCTGAAAATGGAAAAAAATGAACTGATGATGTATGGATTTGATTATTAGAAAAGGAAAAAATATGAGAAGGGAAATACGATGTAACTATAGAGAGGAAGGATGGATGAAAAATTTGTAACTGTTATGAAGTAAATTGCAAGCCAAACCTGGATGTGTTTTTTTTTTCCTTTCCTTTTCTTTCCACTATTTACGTCTTGTACTTATTCACTTGCTCTGCTTTATTCTTTTTCCTTTCATTTATATTGTATCATGATTTTTATTAGTATGTACATGTATATGTATAACATATTAGTGTATTAGTGTATACATTATCTTAATAAAGATAAAAAAATATAAGGTTTTTTAATTTGGAGTGTATTTGCAAATTGAATATATATTTGAAATATATTTTAAAATGCACTGAGTATTTTAAGTTTGTTTGGTTGTAGCTTTTTTTTAAAAAAAAGATTCTATTTGTTAATATTTGTATCCCTAGATAACTGGCATTCATTTGCAGTGACGATATGATTACTATTATGCTACCTATATTGCCTCCCTAAGTCCAGGTAAAGACAAACTATCTGTTTAAAATTTTAGATGGGAGAATAGCTTGTTTGCCTCCCAAAACTGTAGTTATTTTCAAGCAGAATGTTAATATCTGGCTTCATGGTAGGTGTCTGGAAGATTTTTTATAATAAAACCACTAGGAACTTTATGAATTTCAAGCAGAAGTGGTATTCAGCTGGTTCGCATCGGTTCGAGTGAACCAATAGGGGAAATTTGGCCTGGTTCCCCAAACCAGTAGTGACCTCTGGCTGGCCCTGCCCCCCTCCCAGTCAGCCAGTCACCAATCTTTCACTCCACCCACCTGCTTGCTGCTTGCTTACTCGCCCCGCCCACCCGCTTAACGCTCACTCACCCACTTGACATCCGCTCGATGCTCGTCATTGAGTTATTCTTTCAAGGGACTCTGTTCAATCCTATCTAGTTCATCTATTCAGGAAGCTGTTTTAATAAAGGTTAGCTACTAGGTGTCTCTAGCTCAGAGGTGTCTGTTGTGGCCCACCAGCAGCCAGTGCAGCTGGCAGCAGATTTGAACAGTGAGGAGGTTGGGAAGGAACATGGGCCAGTCCTGGAGTCTGGGGAAGGCTCTGATGAGGGGTCCAGAGCTGTATGCCATTTATCAGCTGCCTTCAGAGTCAGACATCAGTGAGGCAGACAAACAGCTGGAGCCTGTTCCCAGTGTGTGCATGAGCAGAGTTGCCATACGAAGAGAACAGATAAAGAAGAGGGGTCGACTTAGGAGTAAGGCAGAGGTGGACGATAAATGGCCCCTCCCAGAGGAAATAAAAGAGGAGCGAAAGGGGAGTGGAGTTTGCAGGAGACAATTAGTTTGCTTAATTGGTTCGTGGCTCTCCAAGACTCCTTGCCAAGTTTTGCAGCTATTGGCCTGCCAGCTCTCCAAGCAAGATGAGGTCTGTGACTGTACATCCTCCCTTGAAAGACTTTGCTAGATGTGAATCAGCAGAAATCACAATAAATTAATAAATGGGGTTTTTGTCAGGACAAGGAGTTTGCTTCAGGCTCTTGGGAAGCCTCGGTCAGAAGTATGAAACTTGCGGTCCGCAGGCCAGATGTGTCATGCACTGGCCATATCCACCCCCATTTTAGCGAAGGGGGGAAATGTCATGATACATCACGTGACAACAACATGAAGAAACAAGTTTGACATCCCTGCTCTAGCTGCCATGAAAATTCTCTCTCCTCTGCTGCCCACACAGTTTGTATCAGTCCTAGCAATAGAAAGCTCACCTCTCCAGTTCTAGATCAATCCCAACAACGAAATTTTGCCCTCAATACCTGTGGGGTGCTCAGTGCAAACCTCTCATATTGTTTGAATCCTGTGGGTTCCCAGGAACAATATTTGAAGCAATGATAACACCTGCCTAGACAACTTATAGATCAAAAGTATAACAAGGAACAAAAAATGTTGGAGCAGCTTATCTGATATTTTAAAGACAACATTTCTAGAAATAGCAATAGCACTTAGACTTATATACCACTTCATAGTGCTTTTACAGCCCTCTCTAAGCGGTTTACAGAGTCAGCATATTGCCCCCCAACAATCTGAGTCCTCATTTTACCCACCTTGGAAGGATGAGTCAACCTTGAGCCGGTGAGATTTGAACTGCCGAACTGCAGCTAGTAATCAACTGAAATAGCCTGCAGTACTGCACTCTAACCACTGCGCCACCTCAAAATAGAGAACACTTATGGGTTAAGCCACTTCTAGTCACCTCCCTCCAATCTGTTGCTGAGTCATAGACAGCAAAGGGAATGGCTTGGGATTCTGCTGTGGGTGATGGTAGCCCCACCTCTATTCTGCTCATAAGATGGGTGAAGAGTCACCCAAAATGAGAGATTGTACATACAGTACGGCCTGAAATCCCTTGCTTGTTTCCAAAGACGGAAGACCGGATGCATCAGACCTCACCATGCAAAAGTTTTCCTTGGTTTGTTTCTCCTGTAGCTCTAGCAACGGAAACTGTCTTTCCACAACAAACCTGGCTGTCTTCATTTTGAATGGCAACTCACAGGAACCAGCCCCTCCCCACCATTTCCAGTCCATCAGCCAATAAACCAAGACTCAGCTTTAACCAATCAGTTTTCAAATCATCTGTTCCAAGCTTAAAATAGATCAGAAAGATTGCTGGCTTCCAAAGCAAAACAAATGGGAGATAGCAGCTAATGTATGCTGATTGAAATATTTTTCACCACAACAAAAGTCACATGATGGACGGGAAGTCCTGTACATGTATCTCAATGGTTAAAGATGATGGACTCCATTCCCAATTCCATTCCCAACTAGGAATTATGGGAATTTATATCTAACCCATCTACCGGTTATGTTTTGGGGAAAATGGAGTAAATAAGACACAGAGACACTAATTTAAATATTAGACTAACTTTGACTAATCAGAGATCTCAAAGCAAAGAGGCTCCTTTACCCAGAAATAAGAAAAAGCTAGCTTGCAGTAGATAACGTACATTAATTGGAGGAGAAGAAGAGGGTGAATCAGGTAAACATAGTAAAAATGTCTTACGTATTACATATAAAGGGACACATTCAAAAAGAAGTATGAACACTTAGTGATATATATGAAATTAAATAAATATTAGATATCGGATTGAGCGTTAGGATCAATAGTCAAATACAAAAAAAATCTGAATTCTGATACAACTCTCAATCCCTTTGACATTAAAACTGCACACCATTCATCAATTTCCCTCTAGATATACTAAAATTGCAAGACACATATTTACCACGAGCTCCACTACTCCGTTTGCTAAGCATTTGGAGGAAGCCTCCTACAAAGAACTTTTAAACAGGAACCCAAACAAATTCTTTGATTCCTGAATGACTCCCAACGGGACCAACTTCTTCCAAGAATGATTGGATCTGTGCCTAGTAGATCCTTGGGGATCTACTTCACATTTGGCAGACCAGATCTCCCACTGAAAAGTTTTAGGGGAAAAACATACTGGAGGTTTGTAGAGAGTTTGGTCTTGATGGCCCAAGAGGTGACCTAGTCCAGTGAATGAAAAACGTGTTCCAGCACAGCAACAGTAGCAACAGCTCACTTGCTTGGTGTGCTTACCTCCATTTTGTTCTCCGGTTCTGGAACCAGGTCTTGACTTGGGCATCAGTCATTTTCAGAGCCTTGGCTAAAGCCGCCCTCTCGGCTGAGGCCAGGTACTTCTGTCGATGGAAGCGCTTTTCCAGTTCACAGATCTGCAGACGGGTGAAGGAGGTGCGTGGTTTCTTCTTCTTGGGGGGTGTCCGGTTCTGGTAGGGGTGACCTATACGGCGTGTTACAGTGAACGGTGAGAGGGCCACTGGAGGGGGAGACAGGACGGGCGGGGGGGGGGCAAAGAAGCAAGCGGTGACATGATCAGGAAGGACTCCACAGAGCAGCGGCAGAGGAGAGACAGAAAGACACACACCAAGAATCAAACAGAGAAGTAGGAAGGCACAGAGAAGGCTTGGTCACAGAGCTCACAATCTCCTCTTTGCATTTCCAAGCACAAATCTGTTTTGGAACCCCCCCCCCCAATATTTCTTTATTCATGGGCTGCTGTGGAGGAGCTTTCCCATGTCCCCAGGTGCATCCCAATATGGAGGCACCAGACTCTCTGCAAGAAGCGAGCTCTGTGGCAGAGGAGCACTTGAAGGGTATATACGAAGCGGGCAGGGGGCAGAAATGGGGAGGGGAGAAATCCTTGTTTAGAGCGCCAAATCTACCTTGCAAGCTAGGAGTAGGGACTGTACATGTATAGCCCAATCATTTGAATGCTATCTGGGAGAAAGTATGTAAAAATAAAGCTTCAGACTTCTGCAGCTTTTAATAAGAGCATTATGGAATTCCTGTTTTTTAAGACTTTGGAACAAAAGAGATCTTGAAACCCTTCCCTATTATTTATATCCATAGTAGTAGATTACATAGTAGTTATGTAATCATCAAAGTACACTTTCATTTTCATTTGTAAGCATTTTTTATTTTGTTGATTGTTTTTACTGATGTTCATAACCCCAGTAAGTTCATAACCCCAGTAAAGTTCGTACTCTCAGAAAAATCGACAGGAGTTAACTCAAAATAAACCTAATTAAACAGACAGTTTTTTCTGAATTTTGAGCCATTCTCTCTGGATAAAAAGATGTGTATTGTATAGCCTGTAAATTACAGTACCCTTCATACGAATGAAAACAGCTTTTTAAATATTGGGATTATGTCTAAGGAAATATGCATTGGGCTGACTCCGATGCTAAAGATGAGTCCAGTTTTTCAGAATTAAGTGCCACTGAACTCCATGGAACTGACACTGTATGTCACATAATTCGCATGCAATTACAGTGGACACAATTATTTATAAATGTGTATGGAACTGAGATGCATCTCTCTCTATCAAAATATGCTTTTAATATTTGATTTATTCATAAATGTCCATGCAATTACCAATTGAAATAATGTTGATGGGAATATATATTTGGCTACTTTGTTTATAATCTTAAATATATTTGTCTCCCAACCTCACTCACTTAAATACATTCCCAAGAAATGTAAAGTGTAAATCATAAAACTAAGGAAAATGTTTTAACTTATAAAGCTAAGAAAAATGTTATTAATGAAAGCAGGAAGGGAAAGGAGCAGCACAGGAATGCTTTCCAAGAATTATTCTAGATATAATTGCTCTGAGTTACTTTGACAATCTCTGGAATTTCCTTCATTTATGGCTTTAATTTTAAATCTAGGAAATATGACTTGTTATACATTTTGTAGCATTGTTGGATTGAAGCTTATCAGGATAATTGTACTATCTACTACAATTGTAGTGTTTGGTTTTAGCTATATGGCTTTACATAATGATTCTGCACATGAGGAAATTATTTTTACAGTATTGGGTCCTTTGGGCCTTAAATAAGTCCCCCCTTGTGATTAAAGAAGGCTCTTTTTAAATTTCTCTAAGAATATATTTCACTTGTTACAGCTGTAATTAAAAAAACTATTTTCCAAAATCTTCCTAGGTTAAATAGATGTTTATAGTTTTATTATGGACACTAAAATCACCAACAACAGCAACAGGGATGTTGATAAAGCAGTTGCAGGGATTTTATTTTGGTACATGTATTTTTTCAAATGGGGGGTGGGGTGTTATCTACCTGTACCCTCTTCCCCTCTCTCTAAGGCTGAGCATTTGCTGGAAAGATACTAATCAGATGCCACAGAAAAGTTTAGCTGGAAACTGGGGGAAGAAATAGAAGGAAGGTGACAATAATGTTTAAAATAGAATATCACTGCAATCTATCGCCAACTCTCCTAGATACTTGATTTTGTTTGTATCTCGTTTAGTGGCAGCAAATCCATTTAAGAACACAGTAAATAATCCCAAAACTGACTTTTGGTTAATTTACCAGCAACATCCCGTTACCTCACCTGAGATCTCTCTGAGTCCGCCTGATCTGGGCCCTGTGCTCTCCGTAAAGTTCAGCAGTTTCCCGAACCGAACAAGGGAGGGAGGGAAATTCTACGCACCTTGTTCGGCGGTGCCGAGGCTGATTTTTGCCACAAGTAGCTCCGCGCAGCTTTCGCTCCCCACGCCAATAGGGCTCGCATTTCCCTAGTAAAGGCCCTCGGCGAAAGAGCGACGAGGGGAAAAAAGGCCAAGGTTAGGCCTCTGTAGTAAGAACAAAATCTCTTCTTTCCGAAAAACGAATTGAGACTCGGGATCAAAAAATTCTCTTATATATAAAATATATAAAGCCCGACGA
This sequence comes from Thamnophis sirtalis, assembly GCF_051295495.1. Taxonomy (NCBI): domain Eukaryota; kingdom Metazoa; phylum Chordata; class Lepidosauria; order Squamata; family Natricidae; genus Thamnophis; species Thamnophis sirtalis. The sequence goes on from NW_028261391.1 coordinate 46,247,107, forward strand.
GGACGGGCCGGAGGATGATTTGTTCCCAACTAAAACCGCCCGGCCTCATTTGCAGCAGCCCCTCGGCAGGGAAGAAACCCGGGCGAGGGCTTTTTCGGACGGTTAGGCCTCAGCTGCGGCTGCGCCCTCGCGAGTGGAAATTTCGAAAGAAAAGCCTCTAGTCCGGCCTTACTAATTGGCCGGAGGTAATCCAGCAAGTAGGTCTAGAGACCCTCAGTCTGGCGACGGCCAGGCGAAATAAATAAAGCGGCCGCCTGGGTCGTCGCGTCTTCGGGTTAAGCTGCTTCAAGACACTACCAGCCCTGCCAAAAAGCGCCGCTCTCCCTTCTCCTCAGCTTCCGCGGGTCTTTACGATTTCTCTCCGCCATTCAAGTAAAAGCAACCAACTCCCATAGAAACTGAGGCGTGGCGGGCAATTCAAAACTCAGCGCAACTCGCATTACAGGCCTCTTTGCTCCGACCGGGCCGCGTCCCATCCTGCGAGAGCGGGTGCCTACAACCGAAGGGAAATTTTTTCCTCCTTCCTGGCCGCGTCTAGTCCGAAATTGGCTGCCCTTGTTCAGTGATAATGGCTCCCGGTTGGATCTACAATGTGCAGGCCGGGCGTTGCTGTCACTGAACGCCGCGGGGCTCCCGTCAGAGTAAGAGTGTCACAGCAAAGAACCGCGCCGCCACAGCCTCGATCTGCCCGTTCGTTTTGCCGGGGACATCGCAGCCACCATTACTCTAATCTGCATGTACGGTAATAATTTCCCCGCCCCGGCTGGAAGCCAGGTAAAGGGCTAGCCCTGGGGACTGGACGTCTTATCCTGCTCCTAAGCGTCAGATAATGGGAGCCTTTATTGATGAAGGTCGGAGCTCGCCGTTTAAATTAAAATTGAAATATAATTACCATTATTGTTCGTGGCAGCCTGATTGCAGGGAGGGGCGGGATGAGCGTAAATCTGGGCGATTCGGAAAGAGCATTTGATTGCTAAGATTTATCTTCCAATAGATCTGCCATTAAGCAACGAATTGACATTTTGTTTTCTCTCTTCTCCCCCTCCCCTGACCCCTTTAAGGCACGTCGAATAATGTAGGTGCCAATTTTGGGGTCATGCATACCCCATACTTCTAGGAAAAGATGAACCTGGCCGGAGGGGAGAAAACGGCATAGGGTTTCTTGGACTCAACTATAGATCATTTTCTGGCCGTCTTCCTTTCAGCGCTACCGGTATTAATATCATTTCTGCACCGTCTGGCTGAAAGATACAATTCTTTTAAATGTATATTTTAATCCGTATTCCCACGCTCCATAATTTATAACAGTAATCGTGAGGGATGCATACAATTACGCAGAATAAACCTGATCAGGAAATATGTAGACAGACGCATTATTTGGTCAATTTACAATTTCTAAGTTTTGAAATTCTAGTTATGGTACGTTTTTAAAAACCTAGTTATTTTCCAACTTGGACTATTATATACTAACAAAAGTTGATGAACTATATCTATGAAATCGTTTGATAACGGTAGGTCTCTCTGCGTACATAAGTATGTGTATAATTACATAGGCATACAGAGAGATAATGATGTTGTGGATGATAGTGATTGCTATAGGGTTATTATAGTAGTATAGTATAGATTCTAGCCATATCTGTAATGTTCCTAAGAGATGTCGTTACCCTTGGCGGACGCGTTTTACGAGAGGAATTGAGGTGGGCAAATATATCTATTCGTGAACGAAGTATAGAAAATTGGAAAAGAACCTAGGTTGGCGGGAACATGGTTTAATTTAAAAATGTTGAAACAACATGCTTGACCCAAGAAAATAAAATTGAATGTTTAAATGTTTCTAAAAGTTGCATAAAGGCTAGGCAAAGAGATTATTTGCCCGCCGATTTGAGCTTCTGAGAGAAGTGGTAAGAGCTTCAGAAAGATGGTATGGTATCCCTTCCGTAGAAGTTTTAATCAATGTGAAAGCTAGTACTAAGTATACTATAAAAATATCGTTAATTTAAGAAGGATAATCAAGTCGCCATGAAAAGTATTAGGAAACGCTTGCTACTAGATGTTTAGCCTTCTGAATTTCTGGCATCGCTGCTCTTTCGGGCCCTACAGCTAAAAGCACATCCGTCAACGCAGTTTATAAATCAACCCAATCGATTCAATTAAAGCGGTTGCAAATCGAATGCGAGCACGGCCGAGATTCTCTCGCTGGAGGGCAGGAGTGGGAGGCTATCCAGCCAACTGGCTTGCGGAGGCAGGAGCGGGGAGACCGTGGGGAGACAGTGTTGGAAGGCGCCGGCAACTCGCGCGGGGCGGAAAGAGCCCCGGAGCCTCTCACTCACCCGTGAAGCGGTCCTTGGTGTAGCGCCTGTTGCTCTCCATCCAGGGGAAGGTCAGCCCCGTCAGGTTGTTCACGGTGGGCACGGCAGTGGGGAGTGGCTGGGGGACGCCGCCGGCCATGGGTCGGTGTGCCGGCACTCGGATCACGCCCCCGGCCGCGTTGAGGCTATTTCCGTTCATGGCCCCGACCCCGACGTTGAGGTTGTAGGAGCCCGCCAGCGAAGCCATGCTGCAGGCGCCGCCGTTACTGTAGCCCCCGGCGGAGGAAGACCCTCCACCGCCGGGGGCCGAGCCGTAGTGGCCACTCATGGGGTTGTAGGCGCTGCTCACCACACATCCTCCCAGGCCGTAGTCCGCCGCGTCCTGGAGCCGCGCGTTGGAGATCATGCAGCTGCCTTGGTCCGGGTTGTTCAGGATCTGGTCGATTCCAAAGCTAATGGGCTCGGCGTGGCTCTGGTGGAGGTGGTGCGCCCCTAAGTGATCCATGCTGGGCCGAGAGCCACCCCAAAGAGGGTGACTGCCCCCCCTCCTCCTCCACCGCCACCACCGCCGCCACCTCCTCCTCCTGATTCAGTGCTAGAGATTTTTAAAAAATACGCGCAGCTTTTCTGGTCTCGCTTCACTTGCTCCCGAAGAGGTAAAAAGACGGCCGGAAGCGGAGGAAGGAAAAGCGGGGAGAGGAGGAGGAGGAGGAGGAGAGAGGGTGGGGAGGGGGAACATGCGCGCCCGTGGGCTCCCTCTCTCGCCTCTTTCCGAGGGCATCAATCATGTTGGCCCAAAGCCTGGCGCTGCTAGGCCCTGCTCCCCCATTGGTGGAGCCCCGAGAAGCGAGGAGGGAGAAAAAGAGACAGGGGGCAAGGAGCTTCCCCCCAGCAAAAATCTAACCGGGGAGCCCGGCAGTAGCAAATCAGCCGATCGTGCGTGGAAAGCGAGGTCCGGGTGGGCAGCGAAACTGCAAGGCTCTCTGTTCTAATTCCCCGCGGAAACTGTTGCCTCTGAAGCGTTTGCTCCGGTGTTTTGAACCTTTGAGCGCCACGTGTGTTCGGTCCTGTAAAAAAAACAAAAAAGAATTATTTCGTTGTAGCTGTTGTCTTGTACTTACCCTCTTTACCAATTATCTTCAACCTTTCCTTTCCCTTTTTTTTTTTCTTTTCGACCCACACTGATTAGGGAGAATCCTGAAGTCTAAAAGATCACAATCACCGTCGCTGAATTTAATTTGGGCTAGAAACGCTTATCATTAAGTGTCCTCAATACTGGGCAAGAGTAGTGTATATCCTCCATGTGAGCCTTCAATTTACTGTTGACTCCTGGCTGCTGCCTAGACTAGTCCCTATAGAATAGAGCCATTTTCTTTTAATGGATTGAATCTTTCTAAAATACAGTATTTTCAGAAGTTTTGGGGACAAATTTCTATAGAAATGGGTATGCTTTGAACATATCAGCACTTTTTGCCCTCACCTCATTCATCAAAGCCCCACTTTTAGCTAAAAGAAAAAGGTGGAAATACCCTCTTAATATTTTGACTCTTCGGAAGGGAGAAAATAGATATCAAAATATTAAGGATAGAAGAAATTTCACAAAGTTGTGCTGACCATAAGAAGTACCATATTGAATGTTTTTTTCTGTAAAAAAATGTAACGGGCCAAAAGATTACTACTATTTATAATCCCCATCTTCATTCGCAAAGATTATAGGGGGGGGGGAACGGGGCAAAGAGAGAAGAGGAAAGCAAATTTGGTAGCGATCTCCTATTTACATAATCCTGCTAATCTCTTCTGGTCTGATTAGGAAAGGTTTGTGTGTCTACTCAAAGGCAGAGAATATAAACTCTCCATTAATGACATTAACTACCCAACCTAGTAATAGTCACATATGACTGTGTGTTAAGTGTGGAAGTAAAGTTTCATCAAGAGTGAGATGGTAGAGTGTATGATCTCCAGAAGTTACTCAGGTCTTGTTTGTCTGTTATCCGTCTCTCTCTCTCTCTCTGAATAACAGGTGCAGAAAAATGGAAAATCTGGGAAATCCTTTTGGGTTTTGGAGTCAGCAAAATGAAGCAGTCTCAGACTTTTGGGGCTGACTGCAAATTCAGGAATCCTCCCTTACCTTTACCCTTCCATTTTGCAAACAACGCCAGCCCTCCGCATTTGCTATCCGAGCCCCAGAGCCCCCTTTGCTCATTAGCTGCGTGCAGTTCTATTAATAGACAGGGCTTTCCATGGAGAGGGATGTGAGAGAGCTCTGGACTCCCAGCCTGGATTGTTTGTATGGGGAGGCAAGGCTTCTTCTGCAGCTCTTGAAAGGAGCAGAATATGCTCCTGGGAAAAGGGTGAAACCTAGCAATAAAAGCAGGTGGGAGAAGGAGCTGGGCCCTGGTGTTCTCTTTTCTAGTTGTTTCACTGTAGTCAATGTGCAGTTTCTTTCAATATGCGGTAAACTGTGCTGGAGGCAGAAAAGACTTAATAAAGCCAAAGGCAAATAGACCCTTGATACAATAATTATCAATGGTTTTCTGGAAGTGTTTTCAATGCTTAAAGGTAAATTAGAATCCTCATCACCCAGAGCTGTGAATATACATTGTTTAATGTGCAGCCCCTTCTACAATCAATCGCTCATACAATGTTCTTTAAGAAGCTGGTGGAAGCAATTTGCATTTTACTTTTAATTTTACATTAAAAGCATTTAAAATAGTACTCAGGAGGATCCTTTCCTATAGCTCTGATGGAAATTTGGTCTATATTCAACAGCTGCTATGGCTACCAGAAATCATTTGACACATTTGACTTTGGGACGTTCACACACACATTCGCACACATCAATTACCCTGACATTTTATGTAGATCGAATGATAGATTATCAAACAATTTCAAAATCAACAAAGTAGGTCCTTCTGTAAGTACAATATTCACCCGTGTTTGTTCAGGTTTCCCCCACCGGTTTCAACCACTCATGAACCTTCAAGTGAGTGAACACAAGCCAAAAATACTGACATTGTAATTTGAAGTGACATACACATAATATTTGCTTTTAAAATGAAGGAAGGGAAAGTAGATCTGTTTTATTTTCAAAATCAGTTGAGACATACACAGAATAGGCAGTGAATCATTTTCTATAATTGTATGAGAGAAACACTTTTTGGATTTACTGGTGTTTAGAGTTCACAGCACTTTGCTTAGTTGGGCACATTATAGGGTGGAGGGATTCGTTGCACCCATAACTCTCTTCCTGTGGCTATTTTATCACCTCTATTTTTACTTCTTTATATCATAAGGTTGCTACAGCTTCCTTTTGCATTTGTTTGGAATCACTTTCCCTTAGGAAATTGGTGGCAAGTTTTTGAAATCTATGAATTGGTATACAGCTTTGTGATATCAATTAATTACTTTTGGGGGTAGGGAGCTAAGCAGGACAGAAAATTCAGCTAATTTGAATCAAGTCATTTTACATCTTTCTCAATCCTGTAGGTCTGCGCCATGCCTGAATATTGTTTAGAACAACAATAATAGCACTAATTATAATCAAAACAAGTAAGATTTAACAGAGTTGACAAAGTAGCTTAAAGTGACTAAAAATTTTTTTAGTCAATCCAAAAATTCTATATTCAGAGGCATCTGCAATGGCTGGAACATAATTGGCACCAAATTCCCAAGTGGGGTGGCTCAACTTTAGCACCGCCTCAGCAGGAGCAGACCAGACGGAAAGAACAGATTTGACTTGAGCCCAAGAGATTCCCCCATCACTCACATGGGTTCATTAGTGCCTTTGTAGAACTGTACGTTTAAATTAAAAAATATTTGTACAATATGCCTTATTTTGTCTGGAGGAATTTTCACCATCTTTAACAGAGTTTGATATTGGCAGGATTGGGACTCAAATGTCTGACAAACTTTTCAATCCAACTGATTTTAAAAAGCAACTCATGCCTTCCTCTCAAATTATAATTATATTACTGTGTTTGTTATTTGTTTGCTATAGAAAACAAGGACAAAATTCACCACGAGTTTAATCCCAAAAGTTTGTTCCATACTAAAACTGAATGCCTTTTTTCTGATGTTGGTAGTAAAAAATACAACTTTCCTTGTGAATATATTCCCATGGTTCTCATACAAAGTCTCACTATTATTCAGCAGGGTTATCAGTATGAGTATGTGCTTCAATACCATTATCTAGTAGCTCTCTGCTTCCAAAACTGTTCTTTTTTGCAGCAATGTTTTAAACAAGCCATAGATACTTCTACAATGAATACACACACCTGAATTAACTTTTAATTCTTTTCTTTTTGTAAACGATGTGTTCAGCGTTAGTCAGGAAGGGGGGGTGTAAATAGAGGAAGTTTCAGTTCAACACATCAACGCATGAGGTTTTGTTTTGAGCGCACAGCATGCTTGCTCTCGGCCCCTTCCTTCTCCCCATCTTTCTTGCCAAAGAACTTTTGGCTGCCTTAAAATTGACCAGATGCTGCGGTAGTGTCAAGAAATTTCAGATAAAAACAATTTTATAAAACAGTATGTTTCTTCTGCTAAACTAGCATGTCAAGAAGTTTATGTTGGAAAAGATTACATTGCTTTAATACTCAGAATATTAGAGTGGCACAAGCACAGCCTTTCTGATTTCGACTGAGGACAGAACAATGTTTTTTCTCTTCTGCAAAACTTTGTGTGTTAGGCGAGGGGGGGGGGAGACGAGGAAGCATATTGTAAATTTGAAAAGCAGAAAGTAAGTAGAAGATAATCTCAGCGACCAGGAGCAAGGTTGAGTGTGTGCTTTTGGCACTCAAATTATCTGTCATTATACAATACAATTGTGCCTGTATTTGATATACATGTGTAAATAATCCCAGTATGATAGCATTTTCACCTTTGCTGGGGAGATGCCCAGTTTACAAGGGCTGCTTTCATTCCGTTTTTGTTTCATCTTCAGTTATGAACTAAGAAGTGGGAAAAGTTGCTTAGTAAGAGTCTCCCACCTGGACTTCGGGTTTCAGAAGTCTGAAAAACAATGAGTTGAGACGGTGAACTCTTATTTTTGAAGAATGGTTATAGTAGTTCGTTTTTCACAATATTTTGAAACAGGCTAGAGAGCATAGATGAATATAAATCCCTTGCAGTGAGTCTTAATAATATTAAAAGAACGCACACTTATTCGTTTTCTGCGGTGGAAACAACTTTTCCATCAGCTTCACTTGGTCTGAGCGGCCTGTCCAAGGGCCACGAGTTCAAGGTACAGTCAACGGAAGCGCAGATGTGCAGTACTGTCAATCGTTCACCCAGAAAAGGGCTCCCCCAAAAGGAAGGCTCTTTCGAAAGAGTGCCACGGAATTCGGTGGCATTTTCTTCGGCGTACATGAGTTCAGGGTGGTGAAGTGTCGTGTTGTTTCCCCGGATCATACAGCAAGTGGGAAAACTCCATACATTGCATACTGAAGACTGGTGGTTTTTGTTTTGAACTCTTTAGGTAAAAAACCTTGCACAGCAGCCAGACTTTTCTTTCTAGTTTATAACAGACTTTTTACATAGGGTGTAAATTTTGAACTGGTGCCTCTAAGACTTCTTCCTAAGACCTACTTCGGGATGCTACCAGGTGTTTTTTTTTGGGGGGGGGGGGCTTAGGCTACTTGTAGCTTTCTCCAACCCCTACCACAAGTACATTCATTGGGCTCAACTCCTAGCACTCCTTTTCGTCACGATCAGAGGCTGGGCATGTTAAGGTGATGGGAATTGGAGTCAAACATGACCGAAGCTATTCTTGGACGCCAGAGATGAGAGCGCCGCCGCTTCCTTCCTTCTCGTTCCTATAAAGCTGGCTGGCCATCGCTGCCCGGGGCTCTGCTGCGGTCCCGAATTCGCGGGCTTCGCTCTTGCCGCTGGGTTTCTCAGGAGCGGAGCGGTTCCCTCGCTTTGCTCTCTTTGAAGCCTTCTCCGCCTCTCGTGAACACTAATTGGGTAAGCAACTGACAGAAGTTAATAACGGCATAAGAAAAATGTCTCCGAGCCGGTGGCCAAACGAGGAGAGCCTTCTGGCGAATTGATTTGGGGCCTTCGGGGGCCTGGCTTATTTCACTGCAAGCATTAAAGTATTAATATTTTAGATGGGATCCGAGTCTATATTTTTTATGTCAGGCAATTGACGGACATTAAATTTTAATGAAATGATCTGCTGGCCAGATTTAGAAGGCTCGTTGTCGGCCCAAAGGAACAGAACCATTAGCCGGGAGGAGGTGGAGGGGAGAGCTTGAAAAAAAAGGGGATGTAGCCCTCTCACTAACAGGTAAATAATTAAAATGAAATGTTCCCCCACTAGGTCGGGACCTATTTGGAGAAGATTCGTGGGCGAACTGGGCAGGCCGCCGAAGGACCAAAGGGAATGAGCGAAGGCCAAGTCCCGACGGAGTCCGAAAGCCATGTAACTTCCCTGGGCATCTGGTGGCCAAACGAGCGGAGAGCTTAATGTCTACCTTTCGCTTCAGAGTTATTTTGGAGGTTTTTTATTCGTTTGTGGGTGATCCTGCGATAAAATCTACAAACAAGCAACCAGAAATTTGGAAAAAGAACAAGAAATGAGTGGCCAGCGATATCCTTCGGATGAAAATGGCTGAGGAGGGAAACCAATTTTCATCCTTCGTCTGACAAATAGTTGATGCTGAGGCGACAGCATCTTCTTCAGCATCCTTGGGAAGTTCGACTTGAAGCCATTTCATTCCCTGACTCAGAGGATTCCAGTGTTTAGAAGGAAGGGTGCGAATTTAGAAAATAGATTTAATAGATTTAAAAACACGATCCCCTTCGTGGGCAAATTAGCGGTACGATTATATTACTAAACTATATGTTTGTATAGTTTGATATGTTGCAGAATTAGACTTCTCAGTTAAAAATGCTGGAAGGATCCATCTGTTAATCAATCAGGTAATCTATCAACTGTTCATGGCATCGAATGTGATTATATAAACGCTAGTGTAATACATCCGATTTGCCCTTTCTGCTGAAAGCCTGTGGGCACTTAATCCATAATCTTTTGTTACGTATAAAGGAAACTGTAATGTACTGTGGGTTTTTTCATTGTTTTCTTTGATGAAATATTCTCAAATATGCAGTGCGTTGAAATGGTCGAAAATATATGTAAACTTGAAAACAAGGTAGTCATCTTCCCTAGAGGCCTCTGGTCTCCTAACTGCTTTCCCCAACTGGGCCTATAATCCCATATGCCTTGCTGACACGGCCAAAAATTGGAATAATGAGAACTGCAGTGCAACTTATCTGCAGAAGCTAATTTATCTATGGAGGACACGGTTACTATAGAGATAAATACCCAATTTTAAGTTTTCTAGCTGTAGTAGCAGAAAGCATTCGATATGTACTGTGAGAGAGATGTTTTTGCTCCGAATCAAATAATCGGGCAGAAAATGTAATGGTGGTGACTAACCATGAACCCGAGTATGGGAACAAAAGATTCGCAATTCATTCTTTTGTAATTGTGAAAATATTTGGAATCCTTCAGAAATAATTTAAAATTAACATTATTCCTCCCTCCCTACCTGTGCTTAATACATACATGTATCCAGTGCTTCTGTTGTAACAACGCTTCAATTCCCAGTTGGTCCCGGGACCCCCAAATATAGCCCTTCCCCGCTATAGAATAACAGGCCAGATGGCCTTTGCCTTGCCGCCGCCGCCGCCGCTAAGTGATTGGGAGACGATCTTATTGGGAAGAGCATCTGTTCAGGCACCCTTCCCCCGCCTCTTCACTTAGGACCCCGAGCCGCACCGCCTCTCCTGTTGCCCGCAGCTTTCTTCGGGATGAGCTCAGATATCCCAGGAAACCCAATCTCCGAATAAATATTTGCAAGGCTGTTTTGTTCGATGTCAGATCCAATTTAAACCAAAGACCGCGCGTAGTCTGCGTTGCCCAATGCACAGATTCCTCCGCCCCCGAAAGAAAGGGAGGGGGTTGCAGAAGGTGAAAAAAGAAGAGCGAGAGAAAAATATGCACATTAAAATCCTTTTCCACGTTGAATTTGTTTTTTTTTTCTCCCCCAACTGTACTCTTTCCCATTTTTTTCACTCGATAGCGAAAGTTTTCCACTTGCGGCAACTACATTTGTAATTGTCAATACAGTTTGAAGAAGTGGAGTTTTACCATCCACCTCATGTATGCGCTCTTTGGTAATACGGGCTCGCTCCCACAGTAAAAGTGTACATTGTTCCAGCTGCTCGATGCTTTTTAATTGGAGCCAAAAATAGTGTATAGACAAAAGTTAAAATCTTAGAAAGTATCGTTAAAGATGCCAATACAGTATTTTTACTATAATGAAAACTATCTTAGCTTCTGAATTCTTCTAAGCTCTTGCTCAAAACTGCCCTGCTGTCCGAAGGTAGGAGTAGTATGCACGTTATCTCCTACCAGTTTCCACATATTTGTTTATTTATTTGAAATAAAGTTCCATTAGGAAGCTGAAGTTGGCCCTATCGAATCTCCACAGCTTAAGGGTATGTCTGGAAGGGTCATTTATACGTAGCCTTAGTTTAGAGGAATTCCTTGCCACGGGACACTTATGAAGAAGGCAAGCACGCCTCCTATGCCCGAGAGAGGAGGCGTCTACACCGGGGCGATGGCGGCTGCCCCATGTACTCCAAGTCGGGGCATTCTCAGCAGGATCAGAGTCAGGCTTAAGATACCCCACACCTTCCGCAGAGCTCTACTCCTCCGGCTTTACCATTAGGCGGAGAGAGTGAGGCTGCTGGAAGGCCAACCAATCGTGAGTTGTATAATAACTACAGTTTATTAGAGGAGTGCTGGGGACGGCGGATTTTCTTCAAGCGCGCACGACAGTTGTGGGTGCATCTAAGGACCATCTAAGGGCCCCCTCTGCCTTACTCTATATTGCCTTCAACTTTACCTTTGGCTGTTGTCCAATCCACTGCATGTACTTGGGCGACAGCAGACAACACTGGCCTAACAGCTGGACTCATCTGCTTTCTCCTCTTTGTCTGGCCCAGCGCTGTGCCATCACCGTCGGGTGCAGTTACTTTTCAGATAGATTTGACAACAGAAGTTCAACCGCGTCAGCTTTTTACAGGTTTTTCTGACCACGCCTGTTGAATATTTACTCCACGCAGCGCTTCTCTCTACGGGACGCCGGGAAAGAGGCTGGGACTCTGCCACAATCCTGAGAGACTTACTCAGCCTTTTTCCCGGCTCTGCGAAAAAAAGACTCTGCTGCATTCCGTAGTCTCCCGGGATTTCTTCTTCCCTTGTCTGCAGGTGATCGGATTTCTCCCGCTGCCCCTCCCCTACCTACCTAAAGTTCTTCTGAGTTCTTTAGGGAATCTGCCGGCGCCACCTCCATCATCCAAAGTCCTTGTGGTTTGTTTGGGAGAGCAGGCGCTTTCTGGAGAGAAAGGAAGGCGCTGATGACCGCTTCAAGAAAGAGAGCCCGTTAATGGCCCTCCCATGGGCTACTGCGGGGAAATCAGGGGGATGGGCATTAGGCAAAGAAACACTTGCTCTTCCACAAAAGAGGCACACCGGATTATATTTGGCATGGCAGGTTGGCTGTCTCACTCAACCTCTTTAAGTGTGGCATAGGACTTCTAAGAATCATTTTATTTAAATAGTTCATATTTTAATAATACCATTGGGGAGAAGTAAAATAACCACTTGAAGTTTCATTGAATTAGGAATTCAACTCCTTTAAGAATGATTAGGTCTAGTACATGTTTTTTTCCCCAAACATGGGAACCTTAAGATGTGAAGGCTTCAATTCCCCAAACTGGCTAGTGAAAGGGCAAAGGAAATTCTACAGATTTTCTACAGGAAATTCTACAGATACAGGAGTCCATACATCTTAAGTTTACCAACTTTGAAAACACTGGTGGAGTAAAAGTCTGCTAAAGAGAAATAATAACATTTCCAATCTGAATCTGGTTACCACATTGAATATTTCAGATGACTGATAACAGAATAACAGAGTTGGATGGGACTTGGAGGTCTTCTCTAGTCCAAACCTGTGCTCAGGCAGGAAACCTGATATCATTTCAGATAAATGGTTGTCCAATCTCTTCTTAAAAACTTCCAGTGTTGGAGCACCCACAACCTCTGGAAGGAAGTCATTCCACTAATCAATTGTTTTAACTTTCAGGAAATTCCTCCTTAGTTCTAGGTTGGTTCTCTTCTTGATTAGTTTCCATCCATTGCTTCTTATCTTGCCTTCAGGTGCTTTTGATTCTATCCCTCTGTTAATGCAGTCCAGGACTGCACTGGCTTTTTTGGCAGCTGCGGCATACTGCTGGCTTATATTTAAGAGATTGTCCATTAGGACTCCAAGATCCCTTTTGCAGTTACTGCTATTGAACCAGGTACCATGTATTCTGTACATGTGCATTTGGTTTTTCTTGCCTAAATGTAGAACCTTACTTTTCTTACTCTTGAATTTTATTTTGTTAGCCAGAGCCCAGTATTCAAACCTTTCTGTATATTGAGTCTATTTTCAGGAATGTTGGCTGTTCCTACCAGCTTGGTATCATCTGCAAATTTAACAAATTCCCCTTGTATCCCCTCATCTAATCATTGTTGAAGATATTGAAGCATACTGGGCCAAAGAGAGAGCCTTGGGTACCATATTGGGCCAAAGAGAGAGCCTTGGGCACACTTCCCTCCATGTATATGCAGGTCCATTAGAGACTACATGTAGGTTACAGTTGGTCAGCCAGTTAGGAATCCATCTGGTGGTGGTGCTATCTAACTCACATATTTCTATCTTTTCAAGTAGTAGGTTGTGGTCTACTTTATCAAATGCCTTACTGAAGTCCAAATTAGCAAACTTCTCTGTCTGACTCAGTCCCAGTTTCCAATATGCTAATAAGATTCAGTTCCTGTGCAGTGCTTTGTAAGGTTTACAACAATAGTTATGCATGGGGAGAGTCTTTTTGTAGGTGCAATTTTTACCCTCATCTTAAAAATAGGTAAACAAATCCCTGCAGATTTTGCTCGGCTAGATATTGCTGACTGTAGGGGGCAGTGCTCATCTCCTTATCAAGGGTAGTTGAGCCAGCCAGCATGTCTGAAGATATCTCTGTGGTCATGTGGCCAGCACAGAGTGTTACCTTTACTATTGAAATAGTACAAATTTATCAACTAGCATTTACATTATTTCAAACTGTTAGGCTGGCAGGAGGTGGAGCGAGAACAGAAAACAACTCTGTCACATGGCACTTATGTCCTGAACCAGGGCTATCAGTTTTCCAGCCAACAAACCCAGCAGACAATGGGCCACTACACTGCCCTTGAGCCACAGTATGCATAGGAGGATGCTGACTTTTCAATTCTGTTTTATCTAGGTTACCTTGGAAAACAAATGGGAAAATACCATTGAGGGGCAAATCCACTTAAGGTTAGTGTGAGGGCTGCCTGAATTTAGACAACAAAATGGATAACTCCAAAGGATTTATAGTGCATTGGTATACTTAGGAGGGTGCTGACTTTTCAGTACTGCAATATTTACGTCTCCTGGTAAAATGCATGGGAAAATCCCATTGCAGGGAAAATCCACTTGGGGTTATAGTTAGGTTTCCATGAATTCAGACAGCAAAATGGACACGGCAATGGATTTATAGCATATCAATATATTTAGGACGGTGCTGATTTTTGAGCCTTTCTTATCTATGTTTCCTGGGAAAATATATATAGGAAAACCTCATTGGGTGGGCAAATCCACTTATGGTTAGGGTTGGGTCTCTATAAATTCAGAAAGCAAAACGAACATCATCAAATAATTCGTAGATAATGGTATGCTTAGGAACTCTGGTGGCACAGAGGTTAGAATAGAGTATTGCAGGCAAACTCTTCCTACAGCCTGGAGTTGAAGGGGTCAGCATTCAATCCTTCTAAGTTCAGTACAATGAGGACCCAGATTGTTTGTAGCAATATGTAACATTGTAAAACACAGAGATTGCTGTATAGCAATATGGGGCAGTATATAAGTGCTATTGCTATTACTATAAGGTAAAGGTTCCTGTCACACATATGTGCTAGTAATTCCCAACTCTAAGGGGCAGTGCTCTTCCCCATAGCAGCTGAAGTAGATAAATTTAAGATGGACCAGAACTCTGAAAGACGGACTGTATAACTAACTTTGGAACTGGACATCATGAAAAGCTGGAAATTTGAAGAACTATGTGAAATTATAAAAATATATATGCATAAATCATTAAAATAATTTAAATTAAATTTAAATAGAATTCTGAACCCAGAGAAGCAGGGATTCAAAGAAGAGGGAAAAGAAGAGTGGGGGGGGGAGATAATGAAGGGGTAGAAATGGTGGGAAATAAAAAGCAGACAAAAAACTCCATTGGGCTTGGCAGTGGTATAAGAAAAATGGTAAAGGGTAGATGTGTCCCAACAAAAGGGAATAAAAAGCAGACAAAATATTTTCAGAGGTTGACAGTGGCATAAGGAAAATTGAAACAGGAGATTATGCCCCAACAAAGAGAAAGATAAAAGATGGTGGAGTGGGGAAAATTGAAGAGGGTGGATGTGTATAAACAAAGAAAAGGGAGAAGGCAAGAACAGAGAAGTGGGACAAAAGACTTACTAGGAAAAAATCAGACAACTAGAAATTGTTATATGGGAAAATATAAAGTTAAGATAAGGGGTTTATTCCTAAATATGAGAATAAAATGGAGTTGCTAACTGATTGAATATGATAATAGAAAGATAATTAAATAAAGGTCAAAAGACATGGAATATGGATAAATATGAAATTGATAAGGGGAGATTGTAAAGCAGAGGTTTGTGATTCTCTTTTTTACATGATAATTAAACTGAGATGCTAATTGAATATGATAATAGAAGGTCAATTAAGCATGGGTTAAAATATATGAAACATGGATATATATATATATATAGAACCTTTAAGATGATGAATAAAGTGAGATGTGTACCATTTGTTATTCTATATAGTAGATGAAGGGAATTGTGATGGACATTGAACAGCAAGGATTGCTATTTATAGACAATTAAGGGTAATCTAAGCCAAGATATAGAAAAATGGAGAGGGAATATGAAATATACTTGCAATGGGAAACTATTGAGATTTAAAGACAGAATCACAAATTGGGGATGTGTAAGGATGTATAATTATATAAATATAATGATGAGAATAGCTGGGAATTGTAACCAGGTCTACATCTCGGCCAAAAATAGGCAGGGGTGGTGGTGGTTTAAAGCACAATGACTATGTATGTATACTTTTTTGTTCTCTTTTTTTAAAAAAGAAGGAAGAAGGTATATGTCAAATTTAATATGTATACTGAAAAGGAATTATAAATACCATCAACATAAAATGAAGCTCGCTCAGGAGCTGAAATACACCAAGTAAATGAGATGAAGAGTGTGAAGTAGAAGAGAAAGGTAAGGGAAGAAGAGAGTGATAGGAGAGAGGGCAAGGGGGAGGAAGAGGAGGAAAGAAAGGAGGAGTGGAAAGGGGAGAGAGGGGAAGGAGAGAGGAAGGAGAAGTAGAGAAAAGAAGAATGACAGAGGGAAAAAAGAAGGTAGGGAGGGGGAGGGGAGAAGGAGAAGAAAGTGATGGATAAGGTACAAATATGGTGTATGGAGAGCAGAAGAGCCAATAATTGTTTTTGGGAGCTGATGGTAAGGTGAAATGATGTAAACATTTAATAATACAATATGAAGTTGGCTATGTAATAGTATAAATGTGATTATATGCTATGAAAATGCAAAAATAAAAAAACTTAATATGCAAAAAAAAACAACACATGGGAAAATCCCATTCGCAGAAAATCAATTTTGCTCCACTTAGGGTCAGGTAACCATTAGTGGATTTTACAGAAATGGGATTTTCCCATGTATTTTGCCATGAAATGGAAATAAGGCAGGCCTGAAAAGTAGGCATCCTCCTAACCATACCCATGGGCTCCAAATTCATTGGTGGTGTCCATTTTGTTTTCTGAATTCATGGAGACCTAACCCTAACTCTATATAGATTTTCAGCAATTGAGATTTACCCTTGTATTTTGCCCAGAAATGTTGATAAGACAGGACTGAAAAGCAGGCACCCTCCTAATCATAGCCCTGTGCTCCGAATTCAATGGCACTGTCTATTTTGCTTCTAAATCTTGGGGACCTAAGCCTAACACTAAGTGGGTTGGCAACATGATCACCAACATCTGATGACTGATATGGTACAACAAGAAGAAGATAGGTATATGAATCAAGAGTGTTAAAACTATCCTGGGATAAGTCAAATCCATAAGAAACAAATTATCAGTATGACTTTTCAAAACCTAACCAATTTTAGATGAATCAAGGTAATTTTGCAGTATTCTTCAATAATCTTGTAATATCAAAGAGTAACTGTAAAAGTATAAATATATACTCTATTCTGTCATTCCCAAAAAACTCTAAAGGACTTGGGGCAACAATTTGTAGAATTTATCAGTCAACATAATGACCAACATGACTGGGACCAGTGGTGGGTTTCTACCAGTACGCCAGGGCTGGTACCAGAAATTGGGCGTACATTTGCAAACTGGTTAGAGCTGGAGGCCCGTACTGGTATGGTCTCTCCCCTCGCCTGCCCCCACTTGCCCCATCCCCCACCCACTGGCAAAGGAGCCTCGGTTTCTGCCGCTGCCGTGGCTCTCAAAGAAAAGAAGCAGGGACGATGGCCAGCACTCACTTCCCTTACCGTGTTATTGCTCCCTCCACGCCAGCTGCAGCCCCATCTGCCCTGCTTAGCTGGGCGTCCAGCAGGAAAAGCAGCGAGCAGGTGGGCGGGCTGGCCTGGCTTCCAAGTAGGAAAACAAGCACCTAGGCCCGGCAACTTTAAAAGAGAGGGGCGGCTGAAAGCAGCCAAACTTTTTTTGTTCCGTTTTCATGCCTTCAGGTGGAGCAGAGCACAGAGCCAGGATGCCGTGCAGGGCCCGCTTCCCTCCACCCGAAGGCACAAAAAACAGAATGCAAAAGGAGGAACCCAGGGTTGGGTGGGGGCACTATGCGTGATTGCAGGACACAAGTGCACACATGCAATTTGGTGTCAAGTTCATTGCAGGGCTTCCCATACTTGGGAGTTGAGGTGGTGAAGGGAGAGGCATGGAGAGGTCCAGCGGCACAATCCACCATACAGCAGTGGCAAACTCAGGAGTTTTCCCCTGGATTCCTCTCTGTCCTGCCTTCTCCGATCTCCCGAAGTTCTTTTCCCAGCGTGTGATAGCTCTCTCCTGGATTCCTCTCTGTCCTGCCTTCTCTGATCTCCTCAATTTCGGCCCTTAATCCTCCAGTTGTCTATTTTTGGGAGTTTTCCCCTTCTCTTCCCCCCCCTCCTTCATCTGAGTCCCACATTTTTTTGCCACCGTGGGCATGGCTTGGGGTGTGTGTGTCATGTGACCGAGTGTGCATGAGTGATGTCAAGTTGGCATACCCGCCTGGTCACATGACTGCCACGCCACGCCCACAAAACAGACCACACCCACATAATAGGTTCTAAACATTTTGAAACCCAGCACTGACTGGGACATTGTAGAAGTTATTATCTTGAAGGCATCAAATAAGAAAAGGCTCTGTAGTTGTGGGTTGTGCCTTATCCTGCCAGCCTAGCTTTGTGCCGTTAATTTCTCAAATATCAATGCTTTGCTAGTAGGGAAAAGGAACTACAAACATTTTCAATTATTGAAACAAGCTAGCTAGCTATGAAGCCTGCTCATATACATACATTTTTAAAAATATCAAAGAGGAGTTTTACCAAGTCAGTGACTTTGACTCTAAAAGCAAAGTGTTGAAAATCAGGTTCAAGGAGAAGGCAGAGCATAAATAGAAATATTCTGTTTTGATTTGTATTCTCATATAGCTCATATAGCATTCAGAAAATGCACTTACTGGTCTTTAGAACATGTTCCATAGTTGCTGTCCGTTTGAACAGATCTTTATTTTATTTTTTTAATTTTAATCTCGAGAGTAATAAATTCTGGAAATATAATTCAGAGAGAGAGAAAAGGAGGGAAGGATGGAGCGGGCGGGGGGGGGGGGAGGGGAGAGATGGCAGACAATCACTTGTTTGATAGACAAATGCCAAAATCAAGATCTCTTGAAAAGTCTAGTTTGGATCTGAAATAGCAGGGCGATAAATAGATGACAAAATAATGACATTTAATGTAAAACTACTATATTTGGTCTGCAAAAAACCCACTAAATGAAAAGAAAGAAACTCTGGGCTTTTACTTAGTAATCATTTGGATTTCTAGAGCCCAAGTAGCCCTAATTTAATAGTTGTTTGAAAATCATTGTCATTTTAACACATTTGATACGTATCTAAATATGTTTCTCATAGAATATGTAAAGTTAGGAATCCTGATGATAAAACCGCATTTAAATGAAATTTTCCTATTCTGTTCATTAATGGAAGATCTAGAAGACAGAAAATTAATTGAGATAGGGTTGGTTTTTTTCTGGTTTTATAATTATTTGTGGACTTTTTAATTTAATTTTGTTGCATTGTGTATCTTGGTATTTTGCTTATATTTTGTCTTCTTTTAAAATAAAGAATAAGTTAAATTTAAACATTATGATTCTACATAGTAGTAATTCTAATGATTAAATCATTGGATCCAGTTCTTATGACTAAATTATTTATTTATAGCAGATGATTTGGAAAAGAGAATTTAAAACATCATTAAAAATACAGCCATGACTCAGTCGGTTCACTTAATACTTGCACTTTATCAGTCCAAGTTCAACTCCAAAGCCTTGTCTGTTCTCACCTTATTAAGTCTGACCGCACTGGGGGGGTCATTTAATAAGCCTATACACCTGTTGTAAACAGCAGTCAATGACTGGCAAGGCTGTTGCCAATAGCCCACCTCTCATATCTTCTACAAAAACAATTTGGGCAGCAAATTGGAAGTCTTTGTTTATTTATTTTTTTTATTTTTTTCATTTTCACATTCCATTTTACAGTCACTTATATACTGGATATTTGCTATAAGAACAGAAATAAAACAAAATAAGAAAAAAAAAACACAACTCATCATTCACAACCCCACCTGACACTTCCATCCTCCATACACCCCATCTTCCCCCTCCAACTTTCCTTTCCTCCCTCTAACACTCCCCTCCTACTTCCCTTTTCCCTCAAACCTTCCTTCTCCCCTTACTCCCAGCACACCCTCCTTACATTCCTCTTACTCCTTCCTTACTCCTCCCTCTTCTTTCCCTCTACCTCCCTCCTTGGTGTATTCCTTTATTCAACTGTTGTTTATTAATATAATATGATAAAAAATAAAATAAACCAAGAAAAAAAGAATATAAAGAAAGAAAAGAAAGAAAAAAAAAAGAACAACCGTATACAAGTGCATTCTTTTTCTTATTGAGACTATATTAACACCCACCCACCCCCCATAAATCCCCATCCCTAATCCTCCCGACTTCCCAGGGCCCACACCTGGCACTGCCCTCTGTCTAAAGTATCTTATGATCGTATAGATTAAAAATAAAAGTAATATATTAAAAAAAAATAGATAGAAAGAAAATACAAATTATCTAAAGGAAAAAAGAAAAAAAAAGGAAAAAAAGAAAAGAAAAGAAGAAAAGAAAAAAAGAACTCTTTGTATTAAGCTCAGCCCCCCATCTTTATTTATGTTTAAATAGTGTAAGTCATTCTATATGTTTTTTATTCTCGTCTCATGCTTCTTTGTTATTTACCCCAACCTCCTGTAAACTCTCCAGTTCTTCTTCCTTAACCTTATATTCAGATAAACATTTATACAAATTTGTATAGACATCAATATACCATCTAGCTCAAAATAATCTCACCAAACTTTCCCTTCTAGTAAAATTTAAGCAGCGTGGATCATTCCACACATTCAAATATTACTTTTCAGAAAAATAATCTCATCAAACTTTCCCTTCTAATAGGATTTAAACAGCGTAAATTATTCCGCGTGCATTTTACCCTCGTCCCTTGCTTCTCTAATATTTACCACTATTTCCCATAATCCCTCCAAATAATCTTTCTTAACCTTATTTTCAAACAGTAATTCACACAAGAGTCAAAATTTATACAAATTTGTGCAGACATCAATTTACAATCTAGCTCAAAATAGTCTGACCAAACTTTCCCTTCTAGTAAAATTTAAGCAGCGTGGATCAAATATTACTTTTCACAAAAGTCAGTTTGCATTCTATCTTAAAATGATCCCATCCAGCTTTCCCTTCTAATAGGATTTAAACAACGTAAATCATTCCGCATGCATTTTACCCTCATCCCTTGCTTCTCTGATATTTACCACTATCAAATTTATGCAGACATTAGTTTAAAATCTAACTCAAAATAATTTCACCAAGCTTTCCCTTCTAATAAAAATTAAGTAGCATGGATCCTTCCACATATTCAAATAATACTTTCAGCAAGAATCAGTTTACCTTCTATTTTAAGATGATCTCATCAAACTTTCCCTTCTAACAGAATTTAAACAGCGTAAATCATTCTGCATGCATTTTACATATATACATTCAGCATCACCCCACCAATATCCAATTCCGCTTTTTCTACCGGAGAGAGGTCGCAAACCCCCATTCAATCCACAACTTTGACAAATATTTTAGAATGTCTAAATCCTCGCTCTCCGCTTTTCTACTTCTCCGAGGGAGGGAGAGCTACCCCCTCCATCTTGCAGCCATGTGGTCTGTTGCTTGCCTTCTCCTTCAGCTTGTCTTTCCTCTTTTCCAAGTGAGTCAGGAAGTCCCGCCTTCAAAGTCTTGTAATAGAAATCTCGAGCCTCCGAAACAGAATTGAGACGAAGTCTTTGATTGTCAAATGTGACCGTAATGCCGGCTGGGGCCTCCCATTTATATTGAATCTGATGATTCCTAAGCTCTTTAGTTAAGAAAGTATAGTCTCTTCTTGCTTTTAACATTTGGGATGGTATCTCTTTGAAGACAATCACATCCTGGCCATCAACTCGCAAACTATTATTGTGAAACTTTTGCATGATCGCATTTCTGGATTCTTTTGTGGAGAAATATATAATTATGTCCCTCGGGAGCTGTCGCTGTTCCGCTACCAACGAATTCTGGCGATAGATTTTCCGAATCTGCCAATCAAAATTAAGTCCCGGGCTTCCCACCGCATGGCTGAAGGCCTCAACAAAGGTCTGTTTCAGATTCTCTCGCTCCTTTTCGCGGAATCCTCTGACTCTTATTGCAAATGCCTTCTTGTTAAAGTTTATCATAACGAGCTGTTCTTGAGTATCTCTAATTTTTTGTTGTAAAGTTTGAATATTAGTGGTCAAATTAGAATTAGCCTCCTCCAAACTTTCCAATTTATTCTCTATTTCAGCGGTATAATCCGACAGGGCAGACACGGCTACAAACGTATTCGCCTTCATTTGGGCAATTTTAGACTTTCCTGGGGGAGGAGCCTGTCGCCGAGGAGGGCTCATCCGAGCTCCTCTCAGAGATCTGGTCTGTATATCTAAATAAGATCATAGATATCACCCCTTTTTGGCTATAAAGGGGCAGGGAGCAGCTCTGTGTGCTAGGGTCTATTCGTAATTCACAGCCTTTCTCTTTTTCTTTGGCTGTGGACAGAGATTAGATCCAGCGTAAGCGGAGCCTTTATCTCCAGCCAGTTCTTCTCAGCTGCCTTTTTTTTGCAGCCCTAGACAGGCGACCCCCCCCCCCAGGACAAAGCAAAGTTGTTTGAAGCTAGGATTAATACGGGCGGGTCCCACCCCTGTGAGATTTATGCTTTTATTACTATCTTAAATACCAGCCTCTTCGTCCTAGAGGCTTCTTTGTTTAAACGGACTTCAAAATGGCGATTTCTCTCCGTTGGTGACTGATAGGGGATGTACTTAGCCGGCTTTACCTTCCTGCAGACCGCTCCTTAACAAAATAATCTTTTTTTTTGGAAACAGAGGGGAGCGAAAGCGCTGTTTATTTGTTTATTTATAATGGCACCCAGGTCAAAATCGAAGCGTCTCTCTACGAATGTGCCTAAAGAATCTATGAATCAACTTAAAGAATCTACTAAGGAATCGCAGCCCTTGTCTCCTACGCCCTCTACTGGAGAATTCTTAACACAGGAATTTTTCTTTCAAATGCTTAATGATTTTAAACAAGAAATTAAAGAATTTGTATTGGAGCTATATGGCAAATTGGAAGTCTTTGAAGGGAAGCTAAGAAACACAGGTAAAGCAGAGTTTGGCAACCTATGGTCTGCAGGACAGATATGGCCAATCATGTAGCCTATGATCCCAAAAATAAATATAATTATCTGGCACAAAAGGAGGAGGGAGAGAGTGCTTACCATCTCAGCAATGGCCTCAACAACTCCCCTGGAAATGGCAGCAGTCTGTAATGAGGTAACATTTGCAACTGGCAGATGCCTTCTTAATTCATTGAATAGGTAGAAGAAGGGTGTACGGTACAATCAGATTAGCAAGATTCTGTTACTCTAGCCAAGCTTGATAAAAAATAGTTTTAGCCTTTCTGTGGAATTGATTTCCTGATCTGGCACCTAGTAGAGATAATACATGGCCTCTGATAGCTATGTAGGAGAAGGCTGTTGATTCTGGATATAAATGTTCCTATAAAAAAAATAGACCCTTGGTGCAGCATGATTTTGAATATTAGGATGGGTGATAGGTATGATGTACAGACTCATATGTGTACCTTCAATTAGAGTAATTGCCAGGAGTTATGGCATGACTGGTTTCTCCTTATTGGGACTCTCAGACTTGGGTGGTCAGGTGTTATTCTATGGAATTCAAACTCTCTGCTAAGAATTGAACCCACAAATATTCACCCCAAAATAGAGCGATACATAGATTTGCTTTTGATTACAGGCAGGGATGTATAATAGTTTTGTCAGAATAATAGCCACAATACAGCCACCTTCCCTTAAGTTCTCAGGCAAAGAGTCATGTAAAACTACATATATGACATAATATAACATCTGCATCTGCCCTGAGCTTAAGGAAAAATATTCTATGTATACTGTACCATTCTGATAGAGCTTATGATCATTCAAAAGACTCCTTGATCATCTTAGTTAACTATTTTATTAGAAAGATATGTTTATTAAAGTACATACCTAGATTGGTATTCAATAGGATCCACTATTTTGGAATGATAGGTTAAGTGGATCAGGCTACGGTTGTATTCAAAGTGACATAATTTGAATTGAATTAACATGAAATTGAACTGCTGTATTTAAAATCACAATTTGTTTATAATGTTGGAGATGCACTGGGGACCACTTGGAGGGTCAGTTGCAGTCCAGGTTGTTCTCTACTGACCTAGACATTGAATTGATAGGCCTGAGCAGAGTAATATTTATCTAGCTTCGCCATTTCAAACCAGAGATATTTATTCTCAATAAATCTGCTAAGCTAGGAAATATTCAGAGTTAAATCATATTTTGCGGAGGTGGTGGATTTTTAAAAATATTAGACATACTGGTAGATACAGTATATCGGTATATACCATTGGTAATTGGCACTTACAGGACAACTGAACAAGGCAGAGGTTTTTTATTTCAGATATTTCTCTTGGTTTATTGCTCTCTTTTAGGGGAGGGGGCTCACTGGATGATTTTCAGCCAATTACTATTTCTCAGGAAAACGTACCACACAGGGTTATTAGGGAGAGATTAGAGAACAGAATATGTCTTGAGTTCTTGAAGAAAAGGTGCTATATAAAACAAATCAATCTAACGATTTTTAATTTTATCACGTAGCTAGGAATTATTTATAACAGCTAATGTAATAAGATAGTTGGGGATTATTCATAACAGTAATGTACTTAGTGCAAATATTTATTCAGAAGTGCTAATAATATCCCTGGATGAGCATACCAGCATGGGGAAAAACTATTTATAATCACGATATATTTATAATTATATTTATAATTATATTTTCTTGAGGATGAATCAAGGAAAATTCTCTCTTTCTCTCTGGACTGGCTTGAGATGGTTAACTTTTCTAATCTTAACACCTACAACTTTCCCCAGCAAAATTGGAGAAACAAAACCAGAAGAGATAATAAGAGTTAATTGCCGGCACTTATTCACCAGTACTTTGCCTGGTTAGAAGCCAGGACAATGATTTCACTGGATTGATTGGCTCTGTCTCTCTGTTATGTGATTGGAACATGTTTAATGAAAGTGAATGTGGGTTTCAGAATAAGACTCAAATGTTCATTAAGTCATCATGGATGCTCCCTTGGAAACCTTTAGTGGGCATTGTATTCACAGAAGGGCTGCTCAAACAATCAAAGCAACCTGCATCATTTATAAAAACAAACAATGGGCCGTTAGAAAAAGCAATTGACATCTACTGTCATGGGCAGGTAGGTCATCTTATCATTAGATTACAAATCACCCATCAGTATTCTATTTCTATTAAATATGAAATAAGACGTTCTACAAGCAATCTTGTGTAATTGGGGACTTGAGTATTAGGGTGCCGGAGGACAATAGCCAATCTGAATGGGACAGTATTTGAAACTCTAGTAGTGATCTGCCTTACTGCTTCTAATAAATGACTATGCCTGGCAGAGCCTCACATCAGCATAGTACCTTCTTTGAAAGTGTGTCTATTGGAAAGAGCTAGCAATCTATTGCCGGGCTCATTATTTATTAGTTCCTATCAGCTCTTGTGGAAGTCAATCATTGGCTAAGGTCCTAGCTCCCTTTTCTTCTCATCCCCCACTTCAAACTCCTAAGGGGGCGTTTAGAATCCCTCTTTCAATCTGGATTAATAAAGACACTAGAGAGAAATCCATCAGTTTGATTAAGACTACCCTGAAAGGGCTCTCCATGAATTTTCCACTGCAGATGAAGAATGTTGCAAAGTAGGGACAATTTATTTTGCCAAAATGCTAAAGATGTCGTGGACAAACCAGTCTCCATGAATTACTTACACTACACACATACAAAATATTCCTGCATAATGGTATTTGTGTCTAGAAATGTGTGACTGCAGTAGCTTTATGACAGCTGTTTTGCAGAGGCTGCACAAATCCTCCCCTCCCCCCCAGTGTTGTTCTTTCACACCTTAATGACTTAAGCAAGGAGCATTCGAAAGTGTAAGAATTGATTTAGGCCTCTGCTTTCCTAAGATTAGGTACTGGATGTTTCATTTACATACATATACAAGTCAAGCATTCACAATATTAAAATTCCTTTTGTTCCTATTCAATTAAATTGTAATTGTGAGTAATTCTAATTTTTATCCTGTCCTTCTGGTATCTAAATATCACTCTCAAGTTCCACAGAGTTGTCTCCTGAAGAGAGGGGGGGGGGAGGGAGGGAGGGAGGGAGGGAGAGAGAGAGAGTTTTTTCAAGTCAGTGTTGACGGCTGATGACTTCCTGGAAAAATTCTTACAGTTTTCTAAGCAGTGTTTCAGAATTGGTTTGCCGTTGCTTCCTTCCTAGGGCTGAGAGAAAGTGATTGGCACACTCCCCCCCCCACGACTTTTGAAAGTTAACATGTAACCTTCAATAACTTTTCTGTTAGGTGTAGCAAACCGTTTTGTAAATTAATTGCAAAGTCTGCATATTCCTGTCATCAAAAAAACTCATGTTTACCAAAATACTTAATGTCTGAAGATGTATACTGGTTTTCTAAACTGTGTTGCTTAGGGATGATGGTGTTGAAGTTCAATGTATTTGGAGAGAGGTGAGCTACTGCTGGTTTGGACCGGTTCAAGCAAACCGGTAGTTCCCACATGCCCCGGCGCTATCCCTTCCTATATAATCACTGTGTTTTTGTTGCCACCCACATGCACGGAAGGCAGCGCATACATTTTCAGTTCTGGGTGAACTGGTTATTACATTATTTGACACCCACCTCTGATTTGAAGGATAAAATGTGGGGTAGACTGCTTAAAATCCTAAATTGAAATCTACAAGCATATAGATCTGTAGTGGGAGAGATGCCTTCTCTCTGTGCTGCTGGCTATGTCAACCACAACTAACGCAACCTATACTTGTATGCGAATGTGAAAAGAATGTACGTATGTTTCATTTTTCATCCAATAAAAAGATTGCTTTTTTTCTTCCTTGTCTTCATTTCTCTTTAACATTTTAGTGTTGTTTTCCTATGCCTCTTTTCAAACTGGAAGCATTTGGGGTTACATCCCTATCAAACCTGCCACCTGTAAGCAGTGGTAGGCTTCAAATTTTTTAACAACTGATTCTCTGCTCTAATGACAGGCTGGGTGGGTGGGGCTGGGAAGTCATATGACTGGGTGGGCATGGCCAACTTGGCATCATTCACCTGGTCCCCACCCCTCTCAGCCATTCCTCACCATGGAGAGCACCCTGTTGGGGACAGACATCTAGCCCTGGCTGGTTTCCTAACTGCAGCCAGGCAGAAACTTTAATCAACCAACTTCTCAAGATCTTTTTATTTTGCGAGAAGTTGGAATTGATCGCTTGAAGTTTTTTTTTTAGTCCCACAAACTTTGTTTCCCTTCACATGATGGTGAGAAACACGATGGAGCTGGAAATCAGGTAGGCAAAGAAATGCTTGGGGAAAGTGAGGGCCTGGGCAGTGGGTGGGGCAAACTCTGCTGCCCACAAAAACCTTGCCTTTGACAGATGACACCAAAAGGCAGAGCAAGAGCTGCCTAGAAGAAGCCAGTCAGCCCGGGAGTCAGCCAGGAATACCCTTTCTCCCCCCGTCCCACCTGCCACACTCCCAAATTGCATCGAAAAAGGGGGCAGGTGGCTAAGTGAGGGCAGGACGCCCTGCCAGTCTCAGGGGGGGGGAGAAGAGACTGCAAGAGGAGCGCCATCTCATTTCATGCGCCCCAATGAAAGGCAGCAGCAACCTGGCCGCTTTCCCTCTCCACCCTCTCCAGCACTGGAAGCTGCGGGAAAGGAAGGTAAGTGGGCTGGGCCACATGGTAGGCCACATGGAAGGCAGGTAAGCAAGCTGGCCATGTGATAGGCCACAGGGAAGGCAGGCAATACTACTCATCACTGGTTATAGTTAACAATTTTGCTGCCAAGCTTGTATCAACCAATATTTCTCAATTGTCTTCAAATATATTGAGGTTATCTAATTGGGATGATATCAGAGTATAGAGAACTGACAGCAGAGCTAGCAACTAGTGTACAGTGTTACTTCATACATCTATTTTCATCAATGGAAGCTCCTCCTTTCTTAATTCCTATCTATAGGGAAGTAATCCTTGTAGGTTTGGGCACAGTGTATAGGGATTTTTGCTAATACCAACAATGAATTGTTGCTAATCTGAAAAAGTGATTTGAAGAAAAGTGTGATTTGCCAAAGCCAAAAGTGTGGATTTCGTTTGCAAGATTGAATACGTACAATTTGTTTCAAGCATCCATACAAGTATGCCTATATTGACAAAAGAAGAAAAGGGTTACAAAGAGATTCTAAAGAGCAAAGTTGAACTTGGAAAAGTATAGAAAGAAATGCTTCTTTAGCAACAGAAAGGCAAAATAGCCAGGGCTTAGTGACTGACAGATAAAGAAGAGAACAATGTGTTGCTCAAATGAATGGTGGTGGGATTGTAGCTTTATTGATGTGGATAATCTGGGCCAGTCTTTCATCCTCAACAAGGCTGGGTTTAAGACAAATTCTGCAAAAAAAAATTTTTTTAGAACATATGAAAGAGGAGATTATTGAAGCTGTGTGAGTTTGAAGTGGTTTATTGTTGATGTATAACATGACATAGTCTCTTCAATGAGGCCAGCAAGAAATGATTTTACAAGATTTGGGACTATCTAATGAGAAGAGGATGAGTAAAATCAAACTGCAGTTCCACTGGGGGACACTAGCCAAGCTTATACCAAATTGTGAACTGGAACGCAACTTTCAGAAATCATGGTTTTGAGAATTTTGTGAGCAAGAATTTTGTAAGCCAGTTCTGAATCAAATCAAAGATAACTTGCCCATCAACTAATCTAGTCAAGTAGAAATTATGCTCTGAAATATTCACACTTGCTGAGATATTCATACCTGCTGCCAAGTTTTGCTTTGGCTTCTTGGTTAATTTTCATCCAGGAAACAAAACAAAGGTTTGATGATTTCAGATTTTTTTAATCAGTATATGGAGTTCATAGAATTTGACAATGAACATTTCTATTTCTATTTGACAATAGAAATGACATTGGGTGACATTGCTTACTCCATATAGTCCTCTCATGTTTTCCAATAATTTTTTATCCTTTTTCCTTTTTAGGAAAAAAACTGTAAGAAAAGACAAAATAGAATACGTTGTACTGCTGGAGAAACCTCCCCCCCTTTTAGAAATCTAAATTGTTTCTGATGTTGAATTTTCACAATATATACTATCAAGCTTCAGAGCTGCCTTAGTGAAATGACTGAGGAGAATGTGTCAAATTAACAGCTGTTTTCCACAGGTGTTAAAAATAAAATTTTGAACTTTACTGCCTGGAGTTTCCTTCCAATCCTATACATTGTAATTTCAATTAGATATGTTTATTAGTTTGATGAATCTGCTTGAATGAGAAAATCCAGATGAAGGTGGGTTCAGAACAGCAATATTGTTTTAATAAGCACCAATGACACAGTTGCTTAAAATGACAGAAATTATAAGAGCTAGTAGTTTAGAAAGTAATATTTTCTTTTCAAAAATAAACAGACTAAAAGAGAAACATTTTTTCAGTATATCCTCTTGGCGCCTAGACAGAGCTTTCTGCACATTAAAAGCAATTAACACCATTTGGGGAATTTTTAATTGCTCTATAAAGCATGTTGTAAATAATTATTCCCAGCTCTGTGGATCCCTTGAATACTGTTCTTGACAGTTGTAATTTATGGAGCCTGAAGCATGGCTCCTTTTATTCAGCATATATCCTTATTATAATAATGACTTAGCACTCTGGAGCTCTTAATGAGTATAAAGAGCGTTGTGCTCAAGGGATGGGAATAAATGCATGATTTTAAGAACCTGACCAAACACCATTTCTCCCTAGTTATAGTTACAAATTGTTAATTGGTTCTCTACGTTACTAAATGATCACAACTTTATGCAAATGGAATCTAAGAAAACATTATCTTGCAAGTGTGGTTTGGTGCAATACACATAGAAAATGATACGTCATTACAAATACTTGTTAGATAAATAAGAATGGAGGTGATTTTGGATACTATTACCCTGTGCCTAAACAACTGAATGGGAAATGCAAGCAGAAGGCTGGGCCTTCTTCTATACTAGTATATAATGACTGAACCAAAAGCAAAGTAGGGGGAAAGGGTCATCATCTTCTCTTGGGAATGCAGGGAAGAAGCATCAGGCATTTACTTCAGTATTCCCTAGCTCAGGGGTCAGCAACCTTAAATACTCAAAGAGCCACAAAGTTCCTAGCCGAAAGCCCCCTGTTCAATTCTGGAGCTGACCAGAAGTCTGGTTTCCCCACCATAGAGTCTCCTCCTAGTGTGATGTCCTTTTTCTTCTACCTGTCCTAACCGAAAGCCCTATCAATTGTGGAGCTGACCAGAAAACCTGCCCCTTGCCATAGATTTCCCTTTTGGCGCACCCTGCTTCCCCCTCCCCCCAAACCGGAAGCTCCTCTCAAAATTGTAGTGCCAGCTGGCAACAGGGAGCCACAGCAGAGGGATGAAAGAGCCACATGCGGCTCCAGAGCCACAGTTTGCTGACCCCTGCCCTAGCTACTTAATTTCAGAACAGATGCTTAATTAATGTTTGAGTATATATAAAACACTACTGTACATTATTGTTGATATATATACTGTGGGCATGTATCTAAAGAGTAGGCTGCAGTATATCTTCGCCTCGTCAATAGAATGAAGATAATGTATTCAATGTTCATGTACTTTGACTTTATATGCCTAGAATGATGCTTAACGATTAAGGAAGGAAGCCACCCTGAGCTGAAACCAACACCACAAAATGACTGGTCCTCTCTGAAACAGCTGGAAAAGGTACGTGTTGGTCGGAGGGAGGGGGAGGAATTCAAACTTCGTCCTCCTGGTGCGCAGCTTTGGGCAAAGGCTGGAGGGAAGTACTCTCCCTCCCCAATTGTAGTTTGATTGCAGGCAGAGCCACATTGTCTTTTCAAACCTGTAATCAGTGAAGCTGGGCTGGATCCTTCCAGGGCTGGGGGAAAGTGTGTGTGCTCCACTATGGCTCTTTGACTGGCTTCCTGCCTCCTCCTGTGGTCTCCCTGACTCCCTCCAATCCAACTTTGTGTGTGTGTGTGTGTGTGTGTGTGTTCTTGTTTGAGAGAGAGTTTGTTTGAGTGAGAGAGGGAAGGGGCTAGGAGAGAGAGTCCAATCCAACTTCCGTTATATATGTGTGTGTGTGTGTTTGAGAGGGGGGAGGGAGGGAGAGAGGGAGGAAGGAGGGGAAGGGAGAAGAAAAAGAAAAAGAAAGAAGGAAACTTATTTCGCAAAGGAGAAAAACAAATGCTGTCACTTTAAATCGGAACTGAGCATGCCTGGCTGTGGAATTCTGGGAGTTGAAGTCCACAAGTCTAAAAAAATTTGTGTCAGTGTCTCACCAGCCATAAACCTCACCGCATGTCACTGTTGCCAGCATGTAATAAAGGTCACTATTATCAATACCCTCTCACAAATTTTCTGTGATGGAAAACAGGAAATTTCTCCCTATATGTCTAAGGTGAGTATATTTTAAAGTTAATCTAATTTTTAAAACTAATATTGTTTTATTCCTACAGATTCAAGCACCATTTAAGAAAAACACTTTATTCCAAATAGCAAATTTTATTTATTTATGAAATGTATATGCCATTTATTTCTGCATCAAGTGATTCTCAGAAGCTTATAATGTCAAAAATAACCATATAAAAATTAAGAGGTTAAGTACATTAAAATATTGGGTATTAAAAGATAAAACATTAAAATTAACAACAAAGTGGATAAAATGGACCAATGCGTAAACAGGATAGAGGTGAGGTTTCTATAATAAAATATAAACAATATAATATAAAATACAATAAAATAGTTACTTTTGAGAGCTGATGAAACTTTGGCATAATACCAAGTTTCAAAACCAGCATTAACACACATAGGCAAGAGTTAAATATAAAAGGGATATTATTATGGTGCAGTTCTATGGATTTTTACCAAGGAAATCCTGCGGAACTCTCTTCTGAGAATACATGCATAGAATTGCATTGCTCATGGTAATTGAAGAGCTCCACCTATTCCGAAAGTATGGCTGTATCCTTCCATTCAGTCTTCTCCACCTGCTGGCTGAAGGCCAGTCTCCTCATAGGCATGCTGATGATGGGATGGTGAGGGTTGTAGCCCACACATCTGGAGGGCACCAGACTGGGGCAGGAAGGCCATTTTATCTGTTGACCTTTTTAAAAAAAATAAATATTAATTGCTTCTCTGCTTCTGAAGAGCATCTGCCTCCAAAGTTATTGTCTTTTGGCAAAAGCTGCCTACTTGCAGAATGAAAAAAAGAAGCAATTTGGTTTAATTGAATCAGTTTGGTTCTTGTGCCACCTCTATCTGCACCAGCCAGCCACCATTAAGGAACAATACATCCACCTGACACCATTTATAGCAATGGTGGCCTGAGGCAAGGCTCAGATCACCCCTCCTTTGCCTGTAACAAATTAAATTTGTGCCATCAGCTCTGAGGCAAGTTAAACACCAGGGGAAGCCAGAACGGACAGTGACAATGTGATGAATGGAGGCACCGAGGAGAATGACACAGAAAGAGAAGAAAGGGGAGGGAGAATCAAGTAGCTTTCAGCTGCTGCCCTACATCAGGTGCCGAACTTTTATTTGCCTCTTCACGCTGTTTCAGAGAAACAGAGATTGATTACTCTTGACTCCTGATATTAACTTCCTGCTTAAATTGCTCCACGTCTTCTCCTCAGTCTTGTGCCTCGGAGTTCTTAGCTGTTTGTTTTCCCATATCTAGGGTGAAAATTGTTCCACGTTTCCCTTTTTCTCCTCTTCTAAAGAGATGGCAGAAACAGTTCAGGCTTAAATCTGCCTTGCTGGTTTATTCCCATCTCTATGCTACAAAACTAATTCACACAGGCATAAACCACAGTAGCTGAACTATATTTATAGATTTCTGCATAATGTTTGGACTCAACCACTATGTTTAGACCGATTTGCAAAGCTCTTCTAGATATCTATTTACAAGTTGGGCTGAAGGGGAAGTGCAGCATAGCACTGTATGAATAGATGCATAGTA
The DNA here is from genome assembly GCF_051295495.1 of Thamnophis sirtalis. Lineage (NCBI taxonomy): Eukaryota > Metazoa > Chordata > Lepidosauria > Squamata > Natricidae > Thamnophis > Thamnophis sirtalis. Next base: position 46,279,648 of record NW_028261391.1, read on the forward strand.
TAGCTATACTTTTGTAACAGAGCTGAGATTGGCTGGGGTGCCCTGATGAACAAATAATAAGCCTGGATTTACTAAACTGTAAGGTGGCCAAGAAAACTTTCCAGATAGAATTTTCAGATACAGGTTGCTACTACAAATTTTGTTTACTGAGGAATGGAAAGAGGGCAGCTTTCCCCAAATAAATGATCTTCTCATGAGCCAATTTATAACTATTATCCCTGCTTAATTTAATCAGCAACTCTGAAAGGAAATGTAGTTAAACATTCCAGAAGGACACAAAGTTATTGAAGAAATGGAATTGATTTTTCTTTTACATGTTTTCAGTGATGTGGAAAATAAACAGTGATATATTGGACTTCCAGGATTATGAGAGATGTTTCTCAACAGATATTTTCATTTAATTAGTCCTTTTAACAGAGATGAATATTGATGGATGCCAAAATCTTTTTAGAGATGTCATTATCCTTGACCCATTAGTTGAGGATAGCTGCATCTGAGGGATGTATAGAGGGACACTGGTTTTCTACTTCCACACATTACAGGTAAAATGCTGAAAGCCAGTTGAATCATTTATATTCAAATGTATTTTTATTTACTTTCACATCCACAGCTTTCAAATTACACTGAAAAGTTTATCAGTCTATATATTCCTCTTCTAATTTTTAACAAGGAACAAAATAATGTATTTTCCTAGCAAATGGCTGGTATGAAATTTTCTTGGTCATTTCTTTTTTTTTAGGAGGTGTGTGTGGATTTTCTTCTGTGCATTGACCTAATAGGAATAAAATAAAATAAAGTTACAGGATTTGTTCAGTAGCTAGAAAACCATTGAATTCTATATAAACAAAAAGGCCTCCATCAAGCATCAAGCAAAATTGCTCCCATGATAGGTATCTACTTGATTGTTTTGTATTTCTCTCATGACACCTTTGCTTTGAATGTCAACATCTTTATCTAATTTTAGTTTTATTTTTAATCAGAAACTTCACTGTAACTAATAATAGATGAATGAAGATAAATGGGGATATACTGCAGCTCTTTAGATCAGAAACTGTTTCCAATCTATGTGGTTCAACAAACACAAAACTAAATGTTCCCCCACCACAGTTATCTCATCCTATTCTATTTGTTCCTATCTCTGCATCTATTTCTGAACCATTTGCTTTAACCACATCTTTCTAAAGTGTTACTCATCATTTTTTACATTTGCACTGTAATCGTAATCCCAGTGGAATTACACTGAAATTCCCAACTAGGTATTAAGTCTGTAGATTTCTACTCAGATGTAAAGTAGAACAGTAATATGCTCCATTTCCTGCAGACTCTTAACCTCTTTGCTGATCGTTATTCTACAACCTGCAATCACAGCAAAGGACGATTATAGACTTGGCTGGTCCAGCAAGAGTTGAGCATAAATTGAGGCTGAACCACTTTCTTTGCATCACTTAATCAAGAGATCCAGCTTGGTCTAGTACTTAAGGCACCAAGCTGAGAGACCTTGAGTTCCTGTCTTAACCATGAAAGCCAGCTGGTGACTTTGGGGCAGTCACTCTCAACCCAATTCATTTCACAGGGTTGTTGTTGTGAGGAAAATAAGAGGTGGAAGTGTTGGATATGTCCACTACTATGAGTTGTTGCAAAATTCATAAACATGAAATATCAATAAATAAATTGCTTAATTGCTTAATTGCAATATTATTCCATATTGATTTGCTATGCTTTAATCTGACGCCATCAGATTAAATCCCACCATCAACCTCCACTAACATAGCTAACCACCATGGCCCACACTCCTGGAGTTTTAGGCAGTACTTTGTTAAAAAAAAACCTGGTGCTCTCTTGTCTTTTGGTGTTTAATTCATATTAACCACTGCCAGCACGGTCAATAACAGGGAAACTCCAGTCCAAAACATTCAGAAGCTGCTGTCTTGCTTTGCTACTATTATCTTTGAAAGCGCATTTCACGGAAAACAGCGACCATGAACAAGGAAGGGTATCCGAGTCGGACGCGCCTTCTCTTTTCTCGGGACCATTCGTCTCTCTCCTACCGGATACCGGGCGCTGTTTGCTCCGACGGGGGATCGCTGAAAAGTGCCGCGTCCCGGACTGTCCCGAAGGAGGTGGAAAGTAAGTGAACGTCGCTTCATCCCCATCCTCCAGGCCGGCACACAGGCAGGAAGGGAGTGTCCTTTTCGAGGTAAAGACGGGCGAATGCCTGATAGAAGACGGGCTTCGCTGTCCGCCATCCGTCGCTGCCGCGCGGTTTAGCGAAATGCGCAACGAACTTCAGCCTCTCCCCTCCTTCCTTGTTCAGGATGCGTTGCGCTGGCCCGAAACAGTTTAGATACCTCTGCAGACATTAATATTCCCGTGGCAATCTCTTCTTTTTAACATTGCAAGATGCGACATTATTATCATTATTATTATTATGTGGTTAATCTTTGGTGAGATTCACAGTCTGTTGGTAGCTCAACAGCTCGAGTCCAAGTTTTTATGTTGCATTTGCTCGAGGTACAAATCTTTCATTGATTGTGGCAGCCTCCTTTCCACCATAGTGTGCGCCAGGTATGATGGGCCCTCAGCAACCATAGCCATCTGTTGGGCATTCTGGAAACTGGAATTCCGACCCAGCAAGGTGTATATGTGTGGGGATCACATTAGCTTGGAGGAACGTTTCTTCAATAAAGTCAGTAGTAGCTGCAGGAGTAGCAGAGCAGCAAGTGCAGAGGAAACCTTGCTGAATTCCTATTATCTTGAAACCTTTTAATTAATTGCTGATCTAAAACACACATACACACACACAACTAAGATGGATGGGAGATCTCCAAATAACTCAGGTCTACAGACTAGAGTGGGAAGTCAAATAAACAAATAAGCAACCAGGAAGAAGACTGATGCCTCCCTACAGCTTCTGCAGCAGTCCTGAGTTAGCTCCGCTGAAAGGAGACCAATTTTTGTGCAACTGAAATCCTAGGTCTATTTATTCAGAAATCCCAACACGTTTATAGGGTTTTCCAAATCAGGTGACACAGAACTTTATCCTGAGGGATTATTTAAATATGGTTTGGCAAACCACGATGAAGAGACATAGGACAAGTCATGGTGCTTTTTATTCAATCCATCGTGTAGTCACAATAAGGTTTAAACAAAAAATCCTGTGGGCTTCATAATAACTTAGCTGGAGGTGACAGTTGCCGAACTAATGAGAAAGATCACCAAGTCCTGGATATGGAGGAGGTCTGGCAGCCTTTCTCTGGAGATTCATTGCCAGATCTGCAACTTGCATTGGGCACGTTTGTAACTCATGAAAGCTCACAGCACAATGACTTTAAAGTAGCTCTGGATCTTTTTGCTGTCTTGCACAGTTTCTAGTCATTGTAGTTTTAATATTATTAGATGTCCTTTTCTGCTGCTTCCATACACATTTGGAAATCAAACAATGTGTTCATTGAGGAGTTTCCCTCCAGGTTCAGTTGAAAATGTTCCCAAGGAACAGCCTTTGGCTTCAAGAAGTGGCTATTTTTTCTCTCTGTGTGGATATCCTGAAAAGAAATGCAATCAGGGTTTTTTTTTGCTGTTTGAAAGTCATTATTTCTAAATATGACATCAGTACATTTTTTAAAAAGCATCTGCCTTCATTTTAGCCAGAAAATTAATAGTTCAGATTCAGGAGACAGGGCTTAAGGTAGCATTCACACCCAAAAACCTGGCCAGGCAGGAGATGGAAAGAAGCTCAGGCTTGCTTGAATTCAATAAAAAATTACTTTAGAGTAAGTGTACTTTCTTAGAGTAAGTGTCCTTTTGCAGACCAACAATTGGGCTACAGAGAAAGCCACTCTCTTTCTGTTTTAGGTAGGTGACAAAGAGTTTCCACAAGCAGGGCTCTGCAGCACAGGGGTTGTCATCAGAACTGCATGGAGAGAAGCCAGAGGCTGGAAGTTCAAAAATTGGCCCAGAAAACACAGACCATTGGAATATTTTGAGCCCAGACTTTTCCCTTGGAATTGAAAGGTGCTCACAGGCTTTCTAGGAATCCTCTCCTGCCCACCTTTTCTTCAACCAATGTTAGCTGAATACTATCACTAAACTGAATAAACAGCCTTGGCTCTTCTCCAGGACCTGTGAGATCTAGCAAATCTTTTACTAATGAAGCATTGTTAGTTATTCAACTGATATCCTGTCTTTCTACCTGGGGGGCCCTCAAGGAAGCTTATAAATTAAGGCAGGATAAAATGAGGAAATCTCTGCTAAATCATCCATTTTTTGACAGAACATAAATTGCCCAAACACTTTATTAAGTGAAACTTGTTTCCCACCATATTAATGAAAGAAAGCATATTTCCCTTCCCTCCCCCTCCTTTATCTGAGGCTATACTATGCAAATTTCCCTGGAGTGAGCTTAACTAAGCCAGTTTAGTTCTGCTGAAATGAATGGGACCTAAGTTAATAATACTGAAAATAAATCCCACCTATATTTAAATATGAGACTCGATCCTGCACAATAGTATTAATCCTGAACTAGGACATGTAAAATTGTTGCATTAGAGGCTGAGATGTTTTTTTTTCTATGTAACATCTGGAGTGCCCTCTATGAATTTCTCATTCACCTAATTCCAGAAGTGGCAAGATGAAAGATTTGAGGTCTACTTGTCCTCTGGCCTGTCATCCACCAACAATGCATGTTTAGACTAAATTTGAAAAGAAAGGCCACAGTGTCTGCTTTCCTGGATTATCACCCTCCCCTGGGATTTTCTGCTAAAACGAATCAGAGATGGGAGTTGTCAAGGGCCTGAGAACTACTTTCCTAGATGCAAAAGGGCTTCTATGTTGGCACTTCAAGTAAAAGTCGATGAGCAGCCAAAACATTTCAAATCAAATGCTGCTGCAATTGGTCCCCCCTTCCCTCCCTCCCTCCCTCCCTCCCTCCCACGCAGTCACACATAAACATCCTGCCTTTCTTTCTTCTTCAGTCCCAACCCTGCTGGATACCAAACAAGATCTTCGGTCCTTAGGAGTTTTTGCACAGCTCTAGTTCAAATCTAGGTTTGCTGCCCAGCAAGGAAGTCTGACAATGGCATCTATAGGTGAATCGAAGGAGGCAGCAAAGAGTGTATTTTCTTGAGTTCTCCAAGCACGTTCCCCATTTGATTAGTATGGGTGGGAAATGTGAATACAAACAGATGCCTTTATATTTTTCATACAAATATAATACACTGCAATTCTTGACACAAATATCACCCTAGAGCCTGTGCTAGTGATTTTGGCCATCAGATTAGTGCTGAGACTTGGTGAAGAAACATGAACAAATCCATGCAGTTTTCTGGGCAGCATTTTCAGTAGTGGTTTGCCTGCTTCCTAAAACTGAGAGGCAGGGAGCTCTGTGTCCAAGACAGGATTAGAATTCGCAGGTTTTTCCACTCCTAGTCCTCCAGCATCTTTAATGCTTTCTTTCTAGCTTTCTTTCAGAAGATACTTGGTCTACAGTCCTTTAATTCAATCTTATTTGCATGGCCTCCTGAGCAAGGCTCAGGATAACATCTTATTTCTTAATCTTATTTACCTTCTTGCAATAGATAAGTTCAAAGTATTGCAATAGAAAGGTTTTAAGATTCAATTAAAATGTGTTTTTGTAATGTTAGTCATCTTACATGATATTTCTTTGGACTGGAAGAGCAGAAGATATATCTAACTAAGCAAGGCTCCAGAAATGCCAGAAGTTAACTTGTCCTTGTGTGGTGGGATAAATAACAAATATATGAGATAAAATCCTGAAAGTATTGGAACAGGATAAGTGACTAATATAGAAATGAATTTTCCATATGTTCAAGAAGGGAGTTGCCTCAGACTTCTACTTACTCATGGAAATTATCTCTCTTATACGGGCAAACTGGACACAAAGAACTTGCCTGTTCCTTGAGATTTTAAAGAGAGGTTAATTCCATTACTAGTGGACTCTAACTGATTGATTTCTATGTGTCATGAAGTCATTTATGATTCATAGAGACCACTCTGATTTTCACCATGACAATATGTCCTTAATCTAACCTTTCAGGTTTTCCAACAGTGCACTCATGGCCACCATAACTGAGTCCATCCACCTTGCTGCTGGCCATCCTCTTCTTATTTTTCCTCCTACTTTTCCCAGAATTAAAGCTTTTCCCAGAGAGACTCTTTCCAAAGTTCCTTGTTATTTTGCTTTTCCAAGCGAATTTGCCTTAACGTTCAAGGATGTCTTGTTTTTAAGGTTGCTTGGTTTTATCATGATAGGTGTATGTAAAATTTATTAGTAACAGGACTGTAAAGATATATGGTGTGATAATGACTTGGGAGAGACAGGAGGAAGATTAGCACCCTAATGGTCTGATTAAGAAACAGTTCAGCCCACAAGTAGAAGAAAAGCAAGGGAAGCATTTCAGAAGGAACCCTCCCATGTTTCTTGGGGACAAAACATGAGGATGGGAGAAATAATTCCGTCTTACAAGGATCTGTTAATGTAACCTTATGATGAAGTAGGATTAGTTTACATGAATGTACTTCTTATCTGAAGAAGTTGCAAAGCTGACAAAAGCAACCTCTGGGCATAATTTTGAGAGGAAATGTAGTAACTTCTCTACCACACTTTCAAAGCTGAGATTGATTTACATTTAACAATCACCATTGGTTGAAAAATATCAGTTGTCTGCATTTTAAAATCAGATAAAAAATAAGCCTTGTGTTGTAAAAAGTGCATGTAATTCCTGCAAAAAAAGTACTTTTTTTGCTCAGTAGTGATATGCACATATCCAGCTATTTAATTCCCGGTAAATAAACGCAGCTCTGGTCAAGAGATAACTGCAAACAACTTTTGGAGCCAAGAACTGAAAGCTAGGGAATTCTGGGAGTTGAAGTCCATTCGTCTTAAAGTTGCCAAGGAAATTGAGAAACCCACGCCTACTAAAGGACATAAGGCCGCAGGGCGTAGTCGCCCCTGCGCTCGGAATTGGCGAGGTCAGTGGACCTCTTCCAGAGGAAAATCCTTCTATTGTGAGCGAAGGCGCAAAGGAAGACGCGAAAATCTGCAGAATCCCAGCGGCTGAGCGGCGGGCTGGCGGGCTTTGGAGACCTACACAATGGAAAGTCGAAATAGAAGCGAAACGGTTGCCTGTTTTCCGCATTTGCCTCCCAGTAAACAAGAAAGGACAGCAAAGCCCGATCCTTTTGGGGGAGGAGAGAGAAGGGAGCACCCCAATGTTTTCTTTGGCACGTGCTTATACTTGAAGAACTTCGATCAGGGCGAAGAAAGTAAATAAATCACGCACCCCGTTGTAGGCGGGCCGCGAAGTCCGCCCTGTTCCCCCCCCCCCCGGCCAGGCAGCCTGCACGTGACACGCTGAGTGACAAGTCAATCGCGTTATATCTAGCAGGTTGTGTAAATCTCACAACTGAGGTTCGTATATGTTGTTAAGGCCGTTTTAGGCACTGCAGCAACAGATAACGCTTTCCTTGTTTTGTAACTTGGAGCGAAGGGAAGGACGCGACAAGAGTTAAGAGGAAAGTGACTTTATTCAGCTCATAGTAAACTGCGATTCAACGTGGCGTGTTTCGCGCCCTACATTTATACCCCCGGGTTTGAACGAGGAGCCAATGGGGCGTCGAGTAGCTCGGCCAATCAGGGCGAGGATTGAACCGGCTCCGCTCGGGAACCAATCAGGAAGGAGCCCTTTGTTCGCGCGCTAGTTTTCCCGCGCTAGTATTCAACACCCCTCCCCCCCCAGTCAAAGAGTTCTTTTGGGAAGGGCAAACATAGTCTTGTAGGTAGGCGGGGCGGTGGCGTTCTCGCCCTGACCTTCGTGGCTCCCCGGCGGTCGTTGACGGGGGGGAACCCGCTGGCGGAGTTGTGTCCGTGGTAGGGCGGTGAACCTGTGGTTCGGGCCCGCGGGAGAGAGCTGGCCCCGGGTCCCCTGTCCAATGTCCAACTGTCTGGGGTGGCGTTTCCGTGGCAACCGGAGTGTCCGGTTGCGGTCCCGTGCAGTCTGGTTGGGGTGTAGATTCAGAGTCTCGATAAGGGCTTCGAGGAAGAGAGTAGCCGGTTGAGGCGTGCCTGTCCGGAAGGTTCGCATCGGCTTGCCTCTCGTTCCCCGGGTGGAAGCGGTCCGATGGGGAAAAAATCAACGATGTTGGCTCCTGGTGTGAGCGGGTGTGCGCAGGGCTCGGGCCGTCTGTTTCCGCGGGAAGGCGACGCCTTAATTGGTCCACGTGGCGCCTCCATTGTGCTCCGTCGGCCAGGCCGACCCTGAAGGAACAGGGGCCGGTCAGAGCTGTGATGGTTGCGGGAACCCACCGTGGATCCCCGGAAAAGGAGCGGGCCCATACCGGATCCCCTAACTTAAACGCGTGGGAAGGGAGGGCCCCCAGGTTGCTCGGCAGATCCCCTGCGTAGAGTGGATGGAGCCTGTCTAGGGAGGTTCGCAATCTCCTACCCATCAAGAGCTCTGCGGGACTTTTATTCGTCGTTGGGCAGGGTATGGAGTGCTGGCTCAAGAGGTAAGCCGCCACTCTTTCTTGCCAGTCGCCCTGGCCCATGCGGCCCAAGGCTTCTTTCGCTGAGCGAACTGCGCGCTCCGCCCGGCCATTGCTAGCTGGGTGATAGGGGGCTGTGGCCGCGTGTCTGATTCCTTGCTCGGCCAGGAATTCTTGGAACGTGGTGGAGGTAAACTGGGGCCCATTATCGGAAACTATCACATCCGGTAACCCATGGGTAGCGAACATCTTACGGAGGGCCCTCACTGTGCTCTCCGCTGTGGTGGAGGTCATGATCACCAGCTCCACCCACTTAGAGTAAGCATCTACCACTATCATAAAGTTTCGGCCGTGGAAGGGACCGGCGAAATCAATATGTAAACGGGACCATGGACCTCTAGGGATTTCCCACTCGCGAGGGGCGGCTGTGGGGGGATTCGGCCTGGAATTTTGGCATATTCTACATCGGCCTACATAATCTGCGATTTCGGAATCTAACAAGGGCCACCACACATAGCTACGGGCTAACGCTTTCATTCGTGCTATGCCTGGGTGGTTTTTATGGAGTGCAGGCAGGATTCGTGCCCGCAGGGCTGTGGGGATCACTACCCTATCCCCCCAGACAAGACACCCCCCATGAAGGGCGAGTTCGGCTTGTCGCATTTTGAATGGACGGAATTCTTCCGCTACCTTTTCCGTGGGCCACCCCCTCAAAACCCATGAAGCAACCTGAGATAGGACGGGGTCAGCCTTTGTGCAGGCTGCGACGTCCGCGGCCGAGACAGGGAGGTCGGATTCGGCGATGGACAGAACAGAGAGCGCGGGCACGTGGGCTGTGTCCGTCTCTGGCAGAGGGCAACGGCTTAGAGCGTCTGCGTGCCCTAGCTGTTTGCCCGGACGGTATAACAGCGTATATGAATACGCTGTTAGAAACTCCGTCCATCTAGTCATGCGGGGGGACAAAATGGGGGGGGTTGGCTTGTCGCCCGCCAGTAGCCCCAAGAGGGGCTTGTGATCCGTGACCAGGGTGAAATTCCTACCGTAGAGGTAGTCATGGAACCGCTTAATGCCGGAGACTGCAGCCAGGGCCTCTTTATCGATTTGGCTGTAGTTCCGCTCCGTGGAGGAGAGTGTCCGGGAATAGAAAGCTATGGGGGCTTCTGAGCCGTTCGGGAGGACGTGGCTCAGGACCGCCCCAACGCCATAGGGGGAGGCGTCGCAAGTCAGAATTAGGGGCATCCTATCGCTGTACTGGATTAGGACTGCCGATGAAGTTAAAATATCTTTTATAGCCGCGAACGCGTGCGCTTCACGGCTACCCCATTTCCAGGCCGCTGACCGGTCAAGTAGTCGGTGTAGCGGCTCAGCTAGTGACGCCTTGTGGGGGATAAAAGGGGCGTAGAAATTTAGAAGCCCCAGGAACGCCTGTAATTCCGCCCTAGAGGTGGGTGCGGGTGCGTTTTTGATGGCGGCAACTTTGGAAGGAGTGGGGTGGATGCCTTGGGCATCAATGAGGAACCCCAAGAACTCAACTTTGGGAACAGCAATTTCGCATTTGCTGCGCTTTAATTTCAGTCCTGCCTCCCTAAAACGTGTGAGGACCTCCCGCAGTGTTTTCAGGAGTTCCGAGTGGCTGGGGGCTGCGACCAGGACGTCGTCGAAGTAGGGAACGACGCCTGGGAGCCCATGGAGCAACCGCTCCATGAGGCTCTGGAAAATCCCAGGGGCAACCGAGACGCCGAATTGTAGGCGGCGGCAACGGAAGGCCCCACGGTGGGTGACGATGGTCTGGGCTGTAGCCGCATCGTCGTCTACGGGAAGCTGCTGGTAGGCCTGTGCCATGTCTAGCTTGGCGAAAATGCGGCCCTGTCCTAAGGAGTGGAGTAGGTGCTGCACTACGGGAACCGGATACGGGTTTGCCTGCAGGGCCAAATTGATGGTCGACTTGTAGTCGGCACATATTCTCACCGATCCGTCGGGTTTGACCGGGAGGACTATGGGGGTTTCCCAACGGGCGTGATCTACGGGCTCGAGTACCCCTTGCTCAATAAGTTTGTCCAGTTCTGCGTCTACTTTTGCTCGCAATGCGAAGGGAACCCTGCGTGCCTTTAGTCTAACGGGAGCGACCTGGGGATCGAGGCAGAGGGAAATTGGGGTGCCCTTATAACAGCCCAATCTCCCATCAAATACGTCTGAGAACTCGTCTAGGACGCTATCTACGGCGAGGGGAACTACCCTGTGTACCCCTTCTATGGTGAGGCCCAAAGCGGAGAACCATTCCAACCCCAGGAGAGCGGGCAGGTTGTTTCTAACGACTAAAACTGGGAGTTTCCCTTTAAAATTCCCGTATTCCACCCGGATGTGGTATATCCCGGCTGTGGGAATCCCATTTCCCTGGTAGTCTAGGAGGGAGACCCGGGCGGGGCGCAGCTTTCTCTGGGGAACCCCGGGGCAAAGGCGGGAGAACAAAGCCCAAGATAGGAGAGAACGGGATGAACCAGAGTCCACCTCCATTTGGCAAAGCTGACCTTCGAGCCGGACGGCGGTGCTTATTTTCCGGTGGCCGGCAGGAACGTGGGATGCCTGGTAGACCACGCAGTCAGCGCTGGAGGGCTGGTAGGTTGAGTAGCAGTCCTCAGTGCGCTTCGCGGGACGTGGTTGCTGGCGGCGTTGCGGCGCCGGGCGCTGGTTGCTGGGTTGCATGAACGACGGGGCTGGCAGGGGAGCCCGGCATACTCTGGCGAGGTGCCCTTCTCCTCGGCAGCGGCGGCAAACGGCAGAGCGGTACGGGCAGGCTGCGCGGCTGTGGCGGCCGCCACATCCGCGGCAAGGTGCGTTTGATGCTGGCTGAACGGGCGCCGGCGGTTGCTGGGGTGGCCTCTGCTTCGGCTGCATCCTCATCTGGCCAACGATTTCCTCCTCCTCCTCCTCGTCTTCGGCAGGGGAGAGATCGTCGACGAGGTTCGTCTGGGTGGACGGCCCCGCGGCGGGTTGTGCGGGGGGGGTTAGCTGGAGGCGTTCCATGTCGGCCGTGGATTGTTCGGAGAGTTCGGCTGCTCGCGCTATCTCCACGGCTTGCATCAGGGTAATCTTGTGATTCCGGAGTAATCGGCCGCGTAAATGTGCGTCGCGGACCCCGCACACAAACTGTTCCGCAAGATTCTCCTCCAGGTCTGCGAAATCACACTGGGCGGCCACAGTGCGCAAAGCCTCCAGGAAATGGCTAATGGACTCGTTGGCCCTTTGTACTCGGCGGCGGAAAGCGAAACGGCGTGCAAACAGAGAGGGTGAGGGAGCGTAGTGGTTCCTCAGCCTGGACATCAGCTCGGCCCACCCAAGTTTGTAGGCTGGCCTCGGGGCGGCCAGGGCTCTCGCAGAGGCGAACATGGACGGCTCACAGCAGGACAGGAAGAAACTGCACTTCTCCTCGTCGGTCTGAGCCTGGTTTTTCGAGGCGATTAGGTAGCACTCGAACCGCTCCATGAACCCGTCCCATGATTCTCCGGTGGCTCCGCCGAATGGCGCGAAAGGAGGAAGCGATGACGCCATCGTGATGTGGAGCCGGAGAGAGAGAGAAAATGACGGAGAAAATTTCGCGTTCGCTGCCGGCGTTCTTGGTCCGAGGATAGCGTGCTCGCTGGTTCAGACGCGGTGGCAGCTGGCTGTTCTTCTCCGTGGTCGCGGGAATCGGTATCCCATCCTCGTCGCCAGTTTTGTAACTTGGAGCGAAGGGAAGGACGCGACAAGAGTTAAGAGGAAAGTGACTTTATTCAGCTCATAGTAAACTGCGATTCAACGTGGCGTGTTTCGCGCCCTACATTTATACCCCCGGGTTTGAACGAGGAGCCAATGGGGCGTCGAGTAGCTCGGCCAATCAGGGCGAGGATTGAACCGGCTCCGCTCGGGAACCAATCAGGAAGGAGCCCTTTGTTCGCGCGCTAGTTTTCCCGCGCTAGTATTCAACACCTTGTTATTTGGGTGAAGTATCCATACATTTTTATTTCTCTAACACATTTCCCACCAAAGTCAGTACTTTTGTATTCCTAAAACCTAGAAAACTGGTTAATTGAGCACACTGGATTTATGCAGTCATGATTAAGCTGAAATTGCATGACTGCTGACCTACAGTAAAATGTTGAGTAATGCTTCAATTTGCTGTAAGAGTTTCTATTATTGTAAATTGATTTTGCAAGAAATATTTTAAAATGTATTAAACTAGTGTTTTAGATACTGATGTAAGTTGTTTTGCATTGATATATGTTTTATATTAATCATTACATAGTGTACATGTGAAACCACTTTGTAAGCATGGTGCTAAAGAGTCAGCCCAGTCAGCTACTAAATAATGAATAATCGCTATAGCACAAGCTCTTGTTAGCAGGATGGCCGTCCCTTACCTCAAAATGGAACACCCAATAGGATGGGATTTTAAGAAAAAACTAAGATTGAAAATTATTTTGATAGTTTTTTGGGAATTCTCTGCTGATTTCTGGGAGATAGAATTCTATAAATACAGGAATTTATAAATACAGGAGGAGGGCCTTCTCAGCAGTTGCCCCGACCCTTTGGAACGAGCTCCCCGTGGAGATTCGTACCCTCTCCACCGTCCAAGCCTTCCGCATAGCCTTGAAGAACTGGCTCGCCCGTCAGGCCTGGGGATAAGGATAGCTACCCCTCCCGAATGATGAATGTATGTTGCCTACTATTTTATTATATGTTGTATCCTAATGTCTGTATTCCCCCTTCCCGGTTTCGTGTGAGCCGCCCTGAGTCCCCTCAGGGAAAAGGGCGGCCTACAAATTCTAATAAAACCATAAATTAAAAAAAACCAGGAATTGTGCAAGACCACTTTATGAAAAGCTGTGCATGAATTCTTTCCTAAAACCAAGCACTGAGCGATTGACAGTTGTATTTATAACTGGCCCCCAAAGGCATCCTCATCTTTTTTGAAAGCTTTCTGTGGAGGTCTGTGGAGGCATTGAAACTGAATACCTTTTGGGACTTTGGACTTCAGGAGAAAGTAGCCCTAGCCCGTCCTTCTCTTGCTTTAATAGTAACTGGCTTATTTGTTTTTATTTGTCTTTGTAAAACCCCTTCACCAAGGGGGATCAGAAAGGAGACAGATGACTGCCTTTGTTTGTTTCTCAAACCAGGCAAATCCTTGTTTTGGCAATAGAATTTTGCTCCCAAACAGCAATCAAGAAGATCAAAGGAAACTGATCTATGCATTTGTGTGAGGAAAGGGAAACTAGTAGAGAAGAAACTTAATATTCCGGTATTGTCTTTTAGTACTGTCTAATATTTCTAGTACTGTCAAGGTAGTATTTTCCTAATTACCAAACAATCGAACGCTATTATTTCAATTATTGTGTACAGGTTGATAAATTATACATTCTCTCCAGTTAATATTTTAAATTTTGTTGAGGTTAATTATTTACAAAACAACAGAACCCCTTAAAAGGGTGAACTGAAACGAAGATTACCTTTTTCAAAAGAGAGGCACAAAAGAGAGGCACAGGGAACATCCCAACTAAGTACAGGCTGCACAAACATCTTTGTACCCTTTTTGACAAGCCAATGTTAACTATTAGTAAATAAATAGGATATAGATCAATGAATAAAAAAGTGAGTTACACGAGATTTTGTGATATGCATGCTAATCAGTCCAACCATTCAATAAGTCACAATAAATGTCCTCTCTCTGAACACCTTTACAATTTGTTTTGCTTAATCAATTTTTAGCACAGTTCTTAAAAATTCAGTATAAACACATTAAATTTCCAGTTTTTCCTCTTTTGTATATATTTTTCTGATTTCATGAACAAGGTAAATGCAAGGAAAAATAAATTCAGCAAAGATAAATATTAGAATAAAATGGATATTTTTTTAACCAATAAATAAATAAATTCTATAGTGTAGGTTTTTCCAACCTGAAGAAATTAAAGCCAGGAAGTCACTTTGTTCAGGTAGAATTTACTACAGTGCTGCACCTTTATGTAGCAGGCTTGCATAAAATTGGATCTAATGCAATTTTATCCTAGGACCTTTACTGCTCCATGGAGATGAGCTGTGACATTTCTCTTTCCCCTTTCATAAATATTGCATCTACCAAATGCAATTACCAAAGGCAAAGCAGCACCAAGTGTTTACTAAATATAATTATGTGATAATGTTAATGTGTTCTATGTCTCTGCGTTCTGACACTAGACCAACTCCCTATTAATAACAGCTCAATGAGATGCTGAGGTTTTGCAGAATGCAATAGAAGGCTGAAGATTTCATGGTAGCTGTTAAATACTCAAAAAAGGGGAATCTGCCCATTTAAGTCTTATAGCTTCAAATATTCTGGGCTGAAATGTACATGTTTAGTTCAATCTGGGAAAACAATAGATTAAATAGGGAAAAATATGCACATTTCATGAATACCACTCACAATTTTTTAATTTCCTCTTTTGGTGATCTACAAATTTCTCCACCTCATGCCGTCTAGATATGTTGAATTTGAATTCACAGAATTCAAAAGGTAACAGTCACCTTAATTTTCAGGAGTGGCAATTCACCAGGTTGAAGAGCAGTCTAAATGTATAAAACGTATCTATAAAGAGGTTAATGAATGCAGTCTTCAACATACATCTTACTGCAATCATTTTATATTAGGCTTGTGGTATAAAAGCATGGAACAATGCTCTTAGGATTTATAATTCACTTGAGTACTTTTAAGGCTTCTTAAAGTACTTTTCCTGTTTCTGTTTATCATAAAATGCAGTGTTTCTCAACTTTAGCAACTTGAAGAATTCTGGGCGTTGAACTCCACACATCTTCAAGCTGTGAAGCTGAGAAACACTGACAAAGTTAGAAATCTGACAGTGGGCTTGACGCCCTTGTTAGGCATGATAGAAACTGACAAGCAACAACACAAATCTTCCATCCTTGCATTACAGAAAATAGCCATTGTCAATAACTCTTAGGAAGATTGTAATCATTTTGAATTGGGAAGGTGGATGAATACAAACACTTAGGCACAAAGTTGGGCATTAAAGAAGAGTAGGCTTTTACGTTTATTATTCATCACTTTTAAACGAATTGTTGATATTCCCCTAATGACAAGTTATGTTTAGACTATTTAGAATGATCTTGTATTTGGGGAACTGGCTGTCATGTTATCCATACATGTGAGAGAAAATGTGATACAGCAGTTAAGATGCTAGCCTAGGTTTGGAATTCTTGCACTCAAGTCCACTGTCAGCTGTGGAATCATTGCTGGGTCACTTTGGGCCAGTCACTGTTTTTGAACTCAACCAGAGCTGAGAGTTACTCACAATTTTTATTATTGTAGAATGTTCCGTGAGTTCATGGGAATTCTGTAGCATGATCCCTCTATTGATTGAGAAGTAATGTCTATGAGGATGAATAGGAAGTTTCTACTTGGCAGGGCAGATCTGGCAAGAAAGATCTGTAAATATAAGTCTACCAGATCAAGGTGGCAAAACTCTATCTATCTATCTATCTATCTATCTATCTATCTATCTATCTATCTATCTATCTATCTATCTATCTATCTATCTATCTATTTAAACATTTATTTAGCCACACATCTTAAATCAAACTCTGGCTGGCTCACAGTCATCAATTAAAACAATAGCAATAATAAAAGAGCAATATATAAATACATTAAACCATACACATTAAAAATCTGGCACCAAAGTCCAACTTTTGGCATACAGTTCCTCATAAAATCTCACCTACCTCATCCTATCCCAGTACTTGAGAGAAAAGCCAAGTCCTCAGTGCTTTTTGGAAGACTAGCAGGGTAGAGGCCTTTGGAAGTTTGGGGGGGGGGGAGAGTATGCCACAGGTAAGGGGCTGCCACAGAAAAGATCCGTTTCTTGCTCCCTTAAATTAGCAATGTTTAACAGAAGGGACTAGAAGCATGCCCGGCCTTATCTGATCTGGTAAGACAGGTAGATATGCTTAAGAAAGCACATAGTCTGGCCATGTTAATGGCAGTAACCAGCATTTTGAATTGCCCTGAAAGGAAAGTGGGAGCAAGTGCAGTTTGCTCAACAAAATTGTTACATATGTAAACCTAGCAGTGCTGATCACCGCATATGTGACATTGTGAGCCAGTTGTAGCTTCTGGGGGGGTGTTAAAAGTCAGCTCTGTGTAGAGTACTAGAATAACTACTAGATGGCAGCAAGCAATACCTTATCTCTGTTGCTAATAGTCCCCTGTGTTCTTGTAGTCCAGATCTATTGACCCACGGAAGGATTCTCCAAAAAGCATTTCAGGACAATAGTAATGAATCCTGAAGAATATAATACTGGTAGTAGAATCTTGCAGATGGCTTGATCAATATGCAAATAGCAACTTTTCTTAGAGGACTGAATTTCATGCATGTGGACTGTCTACACAAGGGTAAAGAAAATGCATCCCTATGAGTATATAGTGGTGTCATTGGGATCTTCCGAACCACATCAACCATAAATTTAATTCAATCTTTGACCTCAGAGGTGAAAGGTCAACTGTTGATTTACTTTGGTCCCGGGGTGTCCTGTTCATCCTTGTTCACTTTAATGTTTTGCCCTAGAAACAATCTTCTTTTCTGTCTAAATCACATTCAAAATATGGTGACTCACCAACATCTGATCTTCTCTGT
This sequence comes from Thamnophis sirtalis, assembly GCF_051295495.1. NCBI lineage: Eukaryota > Metazoa > Chordata > Lepidosauria > Squamata > Natricidae > Thamnophis > Thamnophis sirtalis. The sequence goes on from NW_028261391.1 coordinate 46,296,804, forward strand.
ATTGAGCAACAGCTGCCCCTTTAAAAAAAGTGCTATGCTCTTAAAATGCTACTAAAAAGTTAAAATAAACCTCTTTGAGAAAATTTTTACTGCAACCTGAATATGTGTTAAGCAATACTGGTTTGGTATAGCTATAGAAACTGAATAAATAAATAGTTTAATATTGAGGTCTCAAAACAGAAAATTACCAGATCTTCTTCAGAACAGAAGATTACAATGCTAAATTTACAACATTTTCTCAAAATCATTTGAGTTTGAAACCTTTGTAAGTTTGTGTTACATCCAAGATAACAGTATTATAAAGGCAATAGGCTTGCAGGTTAATTAACATTCTGTGTTCATCTTTTAGTCTCTTGGGTTTCCTTACTTTTTGTTTAATGTTCCCATTTGTGCTATGAAATTAAAACACTTGAATCTGCAAAATATATTTGACACTGTGCATGGATTTATATCATTGAGAATCTCAAATACTTATTAATAAGGCTGGGAAGAACCTAATGTTTCCCATTCTGATTATCTTCCAGCCACATGTACTGTAATCTGCAGGCAGCAGAGTCTGAAATGGGCAGAACTTCAGGCTTCTTGGACTATTCCAATGGAGCAAGGGCTTTGCTTTGTACATCGTGCTTATATGGATGAGATTTTCATTAGTTGTTGCTAAGTTGCGTCAAGGGTTTCAGCAGAGTGCTATAAATATGTCTGTTTGGATCTAAATCTCTGTATCAGAACAGGTAAGATAAATACTACATTCAAAGAGAAGAAAGGTGAATGCCCCTGTTTGGTAAATCTTTCAATCAAACCTATTTTTTTCCCTTGGGCTCACACCCAAGCCCAGAAAAAGACACTGCTTCTTAAAGGAGTTGCTGATAAGTGCAACAGCAGGGTCCATGCATTCTCTGAATCACCTTTTCCCCTTTGAATCCAGGTGCTCCACAATTCTAGTAAATGCAGTTTTTAAGGGTGTTATAGTTTTGATTCCCACCCAGAAAAACCCATGAGACTGTTCTAAATGTTGATTTTCACTTTAAGGAATAGCGTTTTCTTTATGTTAAAAGAATAAGGGAGGGGACATATCGATACTGTATGAAGAACTATCAATTTATTGAGCATGGCACACCAAGATACGTTTATTTTGTTACGATAGAAAGATTGTGCCACTCCAGATCTACAAATCTTGATTGATAGTTTGTGATCTGTACTTTAGAATGAATGATCACTATTAGACCATGTGGCCAAGGTCAGCTCTTGCAAACAGTACTGTTAGCCTTTCCTAGAGGTACAGATACCATTGTTAAAAACATTTTCTGTTTTTTCTCTCTTCCTTTTTTCTTGTTTTTCTTTTCTTTTTCTTTTTGAATTTGTTGCCCTTTCTTTTTTTATGATAGTAATAATAAATTCACAATGATGATTTGAAAAAAAAAGCAATAGGTTGCAACTGCCTATCTAAGAATGCCTCGAGAACATAGGTTATTAATTTAATTAAAATAATTGAATAAAGTAATATAAAGTACTGTGATAGAAACTGTATTATATCGATATGCTCTGATTACTTTATTAAAATATAGGCTCATAGAATGAAAAAAACCAAAATGTTAAAAGAATATAAGTCTGTAGAGATTCTCAGTCATTCAGGTCATGGTTACCCCAAAGGTGCTTTTTCAGGAGGCACCTGGACTTCCTTGTTTGAAAGTCCAGTTTCCTCCTGAAAAAGCACCCTTGGGATAACCATGACCTGAATGACTGAGAATCTCTACAGACTTTTAGCTATACAATTTGGGATGAACACCCTTGGAATGGTGTTGGGAGTAGGAATGGATTTCCAGAGGAAAAATTGCAGATTACAGGAACCAGGAGCACTATTCAGGTGACTCTTAGGACACAGATAAGCCTCCAAGTGCTTCAAGGACCCCCTAAAAGGATGCAAATTACCAGCTGTCTGCAAGCAATATAAAGCCTTCCATTCCCCACTATCCTGTCAGAGCTGAAGAAGCTTCTTGGATGAGAAGCGAAACATCTTTAAAAGAAAAATAAGAAAATCCAGTTGCCTCCTGAAAAAGCACCTTTTGGTTAAAAGAAATATTTCAAAGTATATAAATATATCAAAGTATATAAATATTTAGTAAAAACCTCTCTTTATATTGGAAAGAAAGCATACCTAGAGTATAATGTAGTCAGATCCAGTAATTTTGAGCATTGCACTCATATAAGATTTGGCCATCATTCCGGAAACTTTCTAATCCTGGTCATTTAGAAGGCAGTGCACAAGTGCTATATGCCATCAATCAGTATTTTCTGACCAGAGAGGAGATTACCTTTAGCCCCAGGTATACAGGACATTGGAAAATTACATACAATGCTGTCTCCATTTCAGAATCTGAACTCCTGTTGCCCTTGGCCGTCATATTAAGAGTTCTAACTTTGCTTTGTTTTGCTGACTTACTCTGTTAGAGCACTTGCCATTGTGACAAGCAACCAAATGACATTGTAGCATTAATACTCTATATTAAAAAATGTTTTCATGGACCTTTTTCACCATTTCAGCCTGTTTTCTTCTGAAGAAATATTTTAACAATTCTGAAATCTTATTTAGTGTCTTAAAGGGGCCTAAATATTTTTTTTATTTACAATAATTTTGAGTTAATGAAAATTGAAAGTATTTTTACATTTTGTCATTATATTTAAATTTCTTTTAAAAGCTTAAAATACTTTAATATCTGAAAAAAAATAATTCTATACTTTTCTTATAATTTTACTTCAATTTCTCATCAATGTTACTTTGTGGGGCCATGCATAGCTTTAGCTGGTGTTTTTCCAGAATTTATATTCAATGTTATGGTAGATTTCCGATTTAAAAGGAGTTAAAAGGATATTCAATTCATAGAGAAAATATGAAACATGGTTCACACAGAGACAAAAGGACCATACATTCAGTACTTCACTCATTGTTTTTTCAGGCATCCAGGATCTAAGACGTTTCTCAGAGAACAATACGATTAACCCGGAAATATGTGTCTTTAACTTTAGATGGCCCTTGCAGAAAAGCAATGTAAAGTTTTAGTCAAAAAGATATTCCCTGGATGATTGAATGACAGACAGATGGGCCACTGTTTTTCTTGGAGACAATGGTTGATGATGTATGTTGACAACCTACATCACCACAGCCCCTTCCATCTTTTCCATTTTCCTTTGGGGGAAAAAGTTGTCGTATTTTTCTTATGCCCATCCTGTTGTGTGAAACTAGATGAAGTATTTTGTGATAGAACAAAGAGTGCAGCCTCAGAAAGTCTTCATTAAATTTCAAAAAGTGCTCAAGAGTTGGAAAATGGATAACAAAACATCCTAGTTCAGCTCTATTGTGCAGTCTATGCAGGAGCTTGCAGCTATTTTTATTGTGGTGAGGCTGAGTCCTATTTATAACAGTTATAAAATGACAGTGAAGTGGCAGACTGGGTTATTATTGTGGCATGAAGATGCACCTGGTTTTGGATCATCATCAAAATGCTCCCCTAATATTTCATATAAGCTGTTCCTGGCATTCTACCATATCCTGTTACATTCAAGCATGGAGAAAGACTCCTATAGTATCTAGGATCTGTGTGATATGATCTCATTCTACAATGTAGTACAGATGTGAGCAACTGGTGTGGAATTTTTCCTCCTCACCATGGATTCAAAATATATATACACAGCCTGTATGAGAAAAATTTAGCTTAAAGTCAAAAGTACAAGGAGGATGCTTAGCATGGTTCAGTTCTCCTGGTAGAAACTAATATACTAGGCATTTTCTTCAACAATTCAGGATTTTAACCATGCATTACAGACCCCTCTGGCAGAACTGTGAGCAGAAAGGCCAGCCAAATGGTTAAAACCTCATGTGAAATTGAATCTAGAAATGAATTGGAGGTTTATTTATCATTTTGGGCAGAAATGGTTTTGGTATGTTTTTCTCAACCCCTGTTCTTATATCTGACTATGTGAAACATTTTTCAGAGAGTACCAGAAAAGAGCCAGTGTGGTACAGTGGTTGAAGTTTGGACTGCCACTGGAAAGACTGAAGTTTCAAGGCTACAAAAGCTGATTTGGATGACTTTAGCCCAATCATTCTTTCTCAACCAACCTATCTCACAGAGGTGCTTTTGCTGTGGAAAAAAGTTAGATAAAAGAGTGAACACTGTTTTGAGCTCTTGAATGAAAGATATGGTATAAATGGAGGTGCCCTTAAACTTACATTTGATTCAAATCAGCAGTATGGGTAGTTAAAAGACATAGCCATTAGGCCTATGTTACATATCTACAATGCCAATTGAGTTGGCTTTCAGTAAACTTCTGGATCAATTCCAGGTGTTGGTTATCATTTATAAAACCCTTCATTAGATAATCCCAGTTGTTTGTGACACCATCTGTCTCCCCTTAGTTCTGCTCATCCCCCCCAGATCCAAACAGCTGGCATTCTCTGGGTCCCTTCTATCAAGCAATGCCATTTGGAGAAGCATGTCTTTTTTGTTGTACTGTTTTGTTGTGCTGTGAAACAGCTTCTCCCCGCCCCCAACATTCATATGGTCTTGATCCTATTGACCTTTTATTAGGAATTGAATACCTGTCTCTTTTCATGCAGTTCTTGGGCTGGCATATTACAACAACTCTAAAGGACATTGTGGTACCTTTTTTGATATCCTCAGTTGCCAGTTTGTTCTATCTGTGTTCTGTTTGCATTGGGTTTTTTAAAATCATTTTAAAATTTGTCTGCCATCTTCCCAAAGTAATTTTAGTTGGGCAGCCATACAAATTGAAGGGATGAAAAATAAATAAAAGAAAACATTAAGTAAATGAACATTGACAAGTCTTTAATAGTGTTTTTGAAGAGAAAGAGAGAATGTTCAGAACCTGTGGTGGTTTAAAAATTACTACCGGTATTAATCGACTACAAGTATTACAGGCAGGACAATACTCCTTGGCCAGAATTGAAGACCTTGTTGCTTTCTTTACTGGGGGACATGTCAGCAAAATAGACCTAGCAGAAACTTAGATATTAATGGAAATGGAGAAAGATTCTAAGTTATGTATCAGCTTAAATACACACACAGGGTTATATTGTTATTTCTTTAGTATCTGTATCAAAGTTTTGGCAGAAAGCCATGTATCAAGTGCTACTAGGCCCGTGATGGCCTATGCACATGTGCCAGAGGTGGCACGCAAAGCCCTCTCTGCTGGCACATGTGCCATTGCCCCAGGTCAGATCTCTGTGGCGTTTCTTTCGTGAGCTTCTGTTTCCCAGCAAACAACAAAACAGAAGCTCACAAAAGAAATAGATCTTAATTCTTGGCAGACTTCCGGTGTTAGGATGCCCCACCTCCCACTGGCCAGCTGGTCCTCGGGTCTCTGTTGCACATGCGCTCATGCATGCACACATGTCTGCACATGCATGCACACATGTCTGCGCACAGGTACACATTTGCATGCGCACCCCTTTCGGTTTGGGAATTTGCGTGTGCATTTTGGGCACTTGGTGGATAAAAGCCATAATTGTACTAGGCTTTCCAGTGCTCTTTAAATGACATGATTGGCTCTGGAGAAAACGTGGTACATCTTTCAGTGTTCAAATCAGTAATGCAGAGTTCATTGGATTTTGTCCCTGTGGCATGCTGCAACAACACGTGAGCTCTTTAAAACTGGGTTTATGTCCTGCAGTGTCATGCAGAAGTATGCAGAGAAAACTCAAGCAGTCATGAATTCCTCTAGACCACAAGATGTGTCACAGCTATGATCTTTTTAAAGAACTGTTAATTACTATATCAAATTCTTGCCATTTAACCACTGAGCTTCACCTCTTCAACAAGAGGAAAGATTATGAGAATTGATAAAATAATGAGAGCAAATTTTAATTGAAGCAAAAAAAATTGTAATACTTGACACGTACACTTAGTGATGCTGCCTAGTATTTCTTTACTTACAACCATTCATTTAGTGACTGTTCAAAATTACAAAGGCACTGAACAAAATGAATGACTGTTATCACTGTTTTCACACTTAACAAACCTTGCAGCCTCCCTATGATCAGAATTTGGACACTTGGCAATTAGCATGTATTTATGACAGTTTCAGTGTCCCGTGGTCATGCAACCTTCTGACAAGCAAAGTCAACGGGGAAGCCAGATTCACTTAACAACCCCGTTACTAATTTAACAACTGCAGTGATTCATTTAAGCGTGGCAAGAAAAGTCACAAAATGGGGCAAACTCACCAAGTGCCTTGCTTAGCAATGGAAATTTGACTTCAATTGTCAAAAATTAAGGACTTCCTGTACCATTGGTGGGTTCTTGCCAGTTCTAACCTCTTCTATAGAAGAGGTTCCACACATCTACAGTGCCGTTTAGAACCGGTTCCAGCTCCCTCCCCCCGCCCGTCCACACCTCATCAAGATGAAGAGCGAGAGGAGGAATTCTGGGAGTTGAAGTCCACAAGTCTTAAAGCTGTCAAGTTTGAACACCCCTGGTTTTTTTTTCTGAAGGGTTAGGGGTGCGAGGGTCTTGTACATGCTTCAAATGCCAGAGTTTCTGAACCAACATTTTGGTTGCTAAGCAAGAGCATTGTTAAGTGAGTGTCACCACATTTTACAAGTTGGCCACGCCCACCCAGTCACATGGCCAACAAGTCACTCCCACAAATCAGGCCACACATACAGAAGAGGTTCTAAAAAATTTTGAAACCCACCACTGCCCTGTATCTCATAATATGGTATTGGCAGAATTATATTACACATAAAAGATGATAATGAAAGCCCAATAATGTTTGCATTTTTCCAGAGCAAAAAAAAAGAAGACACAAATAGGCAGGCACTGAGTTTGGCTTTTGGAATTTGAATTAATGTTTTAACCAGTATTTGTGTAAATTGAGTTTATCTTCATTGCTGATCAGCGTCTGTTTTCAATCACGAATCTACAAAAAGATTCTATTTATAGCTGTTGATTAAGTGCATCACTGGGCTTTGTTCCTCAGAGGGCACAGATTCAACACAGCATTCAAAAGGGCATATATCATACAGATATGGATGGATAGATTATGTATGTGCTGTTTCTTGATTATGCTAACACCAATGGATTATAATATCTCTTGGCTGCTATTTGCATTTAATTTCTTCCTGTATGTTCCAGGAAACTGCAGATCAATCAGCCAGACATCATTACCTGGGAAAGTCCTGGAAAAGATAAACAACAGATATGTTGGCACTCCTGCAACCACTGGCAGAGGGCTTCAAGAGGCCATCACAGCCAAAAATGAAGTTCTGGAGCCCATTTTTGCTGGCCGCTACAGGAACCCCTGACAAAAGTGATGTCAAGCTGGCCATATCCACCCTGGTCATGCCCATCCTGTCGCCCCAAAGTCAAAAACCCTAATGTGGCCCTCAATAAAATCGAGTTTCACACCTCTGGACTAGAAGATCTCCAAGGTCCCTTCCAACTCTGTTGGATTTTGTATGTTTTAATTGTTTTTATGATAGTTTGCCACCTAGAGTTTCTAGTTTGTGATGGGCAGCTATAGAGAATGAATGAATGAATGAATGAATGAGTGAATGAATGCAAAAATCCATACCAAATGGGGACTCCTTTGACATTTCTCTCTCTCACAGAAATCAAGAGTCTTCCCATCACAGCTGAGATGATTCAGAGCAAAATTAGGAGAAACCATACTGTCTACATAGATATACACACCAGAGAAATACAAGCAAAATGTTTTATCAGTATTTTGTTAAGTGTAAATAAAAGTAGCCACCCACATAGTAGTTATGTTGAGAAAATTCTTTTCAAGAACAGATGACCCAGAACCAATAGTGAGAGACAATGGACTGCAACCTTTAGCTAAAGCAATTCCAATATTCATGAAAAAAGAATGGACTTAAATAATACAAGTACTGTATCACTCAACTACAAATAGATTGGCTGAATATTTTGTTTAAAAGTTCGGGAATATATTTTTTTAATTTGGAAAAACACACACACTAAATTGAAACTTGAACATGTTCTGTTTCAAATGACAACTAATGCAAACAACAACAAAATAAACAGCAGTGTTGGATATATACAGTCATGGTGGGACCTTCTCACATCTAGTTTGAAAAATGATTATTCAGGACAAACAACTGAAGAAATTTGATCAATCTTTCATACTGAAACATACAAGTACATTGATCAGCTGAAGAGCAAAAAGGTACAGAAAGAAGAAGTTGCTGATATCATATCTGGACATGTAACTGCATTTTCTGAGTTACTACCAGTAGCATTTACAGCCAAAGAAGATCTATAACTAATAGTTGCTTTATGCTTGCCAATATGCATATAACATCAAACACTTGTTAGTGACAGATGTTATCCTATTTATATATTGTACAAAAGCCACCACTGAATCTAGATTTATAGAGATAATAGAGTACCTGTCTTGGATTAAAGTAGTGTATTGTTGTTGCTGTCACTGTTATTATTTGATTAAGTGTATCTGTAATCTAATATTGTTGCTCAATTATCTGGGCTTCTTGTGTAAGCTGTAACTGTACCAAACCTTTTAGGAGTTAAAGTTCCAATGAAGCAAGTGTCCAAAAACCACAACTGGTATGTTACAATTTCTTCTTTTCCAGGAGAAAAATCTGCATTAGAAGCTAGTCTGTATTTTTAAGGAAGAAATTCATAATTAATCTGCACCAAATTGATGTGTTACTGCTGTTTGCATTCTTTAGTAGATTAAAGATTTTTTTCTGTAGAAAGTTGCAAGTTCTTAATTTTTTCTGCAAGCTGACTATATAGAGAACAAGTCAGCTGTGAACAAAAATAGGTTCAGATTTTTTTAAGCAGTTAAAAATAGATTATATATCAACAAAGATGGTCTATAATATTTGCCAGAGGGATAGTCAAAGTTTAGCTCACTAAATTATCATATAATACTGTATATTTATTCTATGTTTGGTTTATAACTGCAGATGATGAGCCTTACTGGACTGAAGATCAGGCACATTGTAGTTTTTCAACACTTAATCTTGCATTATCTTTAGCTTGCAAGATTCTGATCATTTAGTTTTCTCTTGCAAGTCACATGCTGAAGTACAAATCTACAAATACTAACCAATAAATCCTATATCCAGGAATTAAATCAACTGATGGGTGCTAGTTTGGGAAAGGGTCAGCGGTAGGTTTCACATTTTGTTACGACCGATTTGCCATGCATGCGCCTGGCCTTCCGTGCATGCGCTTTGCTCACATGCATGTCTTCCACACATGCGCCCGGCCTCAACAATGTGTCTAAATAGGATGGCATAGAGCCGGGGTCGGTGAGCGGGCCCACCTGCAGTTTCCGCTACCGGTTTGGGCAAACCGGTCCGAATCGGCTGAATACCACCTCTGAAAACTTTAGTGCAAGGTGTATCATCAGCAGGTCAAGATAGTTTCATGTACTTTGGCTAAAACGTATCTTCCACTAGATGCAAAGTTTGTCTCCCAGTCGATGGCATGGTAGTTTAAAGTATTATAAAATATTATAATATACTGTTCTAAAAATTTACAACGCTTTTAAAACATCTCGCAGAGACCATTTTCACATGATCTTGGTTTGACTTGGTCCACTGGGAAAAAGTTCAATTTCTCTCTTCCTAGTGTCAATGTTCTTGTTCCCTGGTGATTAATTGTTAAAAGAAATTTTGTGACATGGTTGAAGCCCCAACTTCCTTTGTCAGGATCTTCTCAAGCTGTTTTATCACTCCCTGAGGCTAGACTGGCCCCGGCACCAGGCAGTCTGAGCCCCAACATGTACCTCAGAGGCCTGGAACATGTTTGTTTTGGTGTGAGACTTGGCTTAATTGGGGTTCAAAGGGAAACAACTCCTGAGGTTGGAGGGGAGGAGGGAGAAGAAGAAACTCAGCAGTGATGGACATATCCCTGAAGGCAAACATGCAGACTGTCCCTGTCCAGAAATATATGGCTACAAAGCAACTTTGGGCAGATGGGTCTTAAAAATGCAAAAACTCTTTGACCTAAAATTGGCAATCAGCTGATGTCTTTGTTAAACTGGTGCTTCTGATATGGGGTTCATGACCAAGGCTTCTTCATCCACAGAACTCACTAGAGAAAGGTCCCCATGTTATAAATAGTTAGAACAGACAGATATTCCTTTGATATATTGGTTAACATTCTGTATAGTATATGGAGGATAACAGTGGACTCTCCAGAAGGTGTCTTTGGTAGGGGGAAAATAAATAGGTACTTTTAATGATGGGGTTTTAAGGGGCTGAGCAAGGTTACACTTTTTGGGCAAATGAGCAAAGACAGATTTTCAAGTAATATGGGGCATATTTTTACGGAATTGTTCTATTTATAATAATTTCTAAGCCTGCTTTTTTTCTCCTATTGCTCTGCCTTTGTGGCTGGGTTGCTTCTTTAATACTGTGGTATGCAATTGTAATTTTTTGCAATTATCATAAAATAAAGATGATAAACTAGAAAATAAGAATAGAAAGACATCTGGAACGTAACAGAATAGAGCAGTATAGGCATAATGGAAGTGCTTTTTCACCCCGCTCAACTCTTTTTCTCCATAGCTCTGTGAATTATTTATGTACAAGGCAAAGGAGACAATAAATCAGTGACTGTGCTTAACATGAGTTACTTCGTAAGCAAGGATGCCACGAGATTGCAGTTTGGTCTCCCAGAACACAGAAAATCATTTATACAATTATACACACTGATGCAGTCTTGTACAAAAACGTTTCAAGCAACTGGAAGGACCAATAACTAGGGAGCTCTTCTGTCATCAGATTAACAGATTTCCAATAAATTATCTTCACTGAGAGTAAAAGATGCAAAGCAAGTGAAAGAAATGACACAATGGAGTTAGATGATACATTTTTTCACTTGTGGGGTGCAGGGAAGAATATAGGTAGTCACTATATTAGACAGCCTAGTTTGCATAAAATAGGGTGAGTATGCTTGCTCTAAAATGCTTTATTGCATGCAGAGCAATCCTCAAAATATACCCCAAAATGAATGATGGTGTCCTTACTATTAGCAGAAAATGCTGCTTCACTCCTCTCCTTTCCCCTTTCTTACTAAAAAGCACTGTGAGAAAATCTAAAGTGATAAAAAACATAATGGCGGTGCCCAGTGTCAATATCTCTGGAGCTACAAAGGGAAGTGAAAGGGCTAAAACATTTGTTGGATCATGTAAATTGGTACCAGATAATTTGAGGTGAAAAGTAAGGATGGTTTTAGAGCAGGGTTTTCCAAACTTTGAGGTCTTTGAGAGATGCAGACAAAGTCCAGAAAAAACTTTTAGTTGTGCATTGTCACAACAAATCCATATTTCCCAAATGTCATTGTGTTGTTTTTTATTCATTAGTGTTCTTTTTCATTTTTTTGGATTTTTAGGGGAAATTATTATTACGTTACACTAAAGTTGGAAGATATTGTGAAAAAAATTATAAACCCTTGGTATAAAGGAATATAAATGAATAGTATTGGTACAATCTAGCTTTGTTTCCATATGTCATGCCTTTAATTTATTTATCATTTTTTAACTTCCTTTCTGTGTCTTGTAAAATGTTGTTTACCCCAAAAGGAAATAGTTTGATGGGTAGGTATGCTTGCATGTATATTTTCAAAAGAAGCAATAAACAATCATTTGCTTGTTTTTCTTTTAGAAAGTTTTAAGACAATTCAAGGTAGAGATCTGCATTGTGCATAGCACTGTTTCTCCCCAAAGGGGAGAATCCTGATATTATCTTCTAAGAGGTTTATTATGGTGTTGTCTGCAGATTTGGTAATATTTTTAACTCAGCACCTATAATACAGGACTTTCAATTTTATGTAACTCTGTTGATGTACACTAATTGGGTGTGACTGTTCAACCAGTTCTGCATCCATGTTTTGGTACGTAGTCCAACATTTTCTGCCAACCTCTCTACTAAAATCTCATGGGAAAGGGTGGCAAATACTTTACTAAAAAACACTGTTATGTCAGTTGCATTCCTGTGGTCAGTGAGCAACTCGGTCTATTGAGAATGGAGTTTAGACTGGTTTTACACAACGTTATTGATAAACCCACGATTGACTCCTGCCAAGCAACGTATTCTTTTCTAAATGCTTGTATGAAAGTTTATTCATCAAGTAATAAAGGCCTACAGCTGACCTATTATGTATTTGCTGTGAACCACATTGTATCATTTACCACGGGGTGACAGAATAACTTACTAAATAATTGGAAATTGAACATAATGAAATACATGATAATACAATGTTTGCACAACATTCCAAAATGGGCAGACCTGAGGGGGCAGAGAAGCAGATGTCCAAAATCTGTTTCCAAGATACCCAAGGACTGGCTGTGCAACCTATCTGGATCAATCCTAAGGGAGTTAACTGATTGTAGCTGAGCATCATTCAGAAGATCTCCATCCTGGAACTCAATAAAGTATAAGACTCATGGTTCTCTATATCAAAATGCTTTATTTTTTATTGAATTTCATTCAAACATAGGACATGCTTAAAAAATGAATATCAGTTAATACATTAATGTTTCCAGATGAGTACCACCTTAGTTCATTGTAGCAAAAGCACCACCAACAAAAAATATCCATGTTTTAAAATACTGTAAAGTTTTTAATTGTTACTCTAGAAGTGATAATAAAAGTAGCATGAAAAATGTAATAAAGCATTTCTAGAGGCCCAAGATATATTGCTTGTTGGAAAATCCAGAGCATGATACTTTTTGTTTTAGTTCCATGTCAGAAACAATAGAACAAATGGTGGCTTGTTTCCTAACATCATTTGCACACCAAAACATTTATTTAATAAGCAATTGAAGTAAACACCTTTTGGCAGTAACAAAATATTTGGCCTTTGACCTATGAGATCGTCTGAAGTAAAAAAGTGAGATTGAGCTGCCTATTGCTGTTGATTCCTAGGGAGAATCCTGCATGGAATAAGAATAAGTACTCATTTCAAATGATTTAAGCCCCAGAGCTCATGTAAAAGCATGGGCAAAAAGGCATTAAGAGTTGTTAATCTAATTTTGCAAAGTTTCTTCTCCGGTAATATCAGGGGTGAAATGCTACTGGCTTGGACCATTTCACTCAAACCGGTAGTAAAAATGTTACCCATTTGCTGAACCAGTAGTAAAAAAAATGCTACCGGTTTGGACGAACCTTTTTTTTGATGATCAGCTGTGATGCACAATTTATATTAGCTAGAAAGCAGGATTTCCTGCTAATCTAAATCACGTGGCACAGCAGATTACCACCTGCTGTTTGCCTACCTTTGCAGGCGTGCTTTGCACATGCACGGAAGGTCACATTGCTCTCGAAACCAGTAGCAAAGGTAAGTGAATTTCACCCTTGAGTAACATTGTATTGCTAACTAGGGCATACAAAACCTTTGCCAGACTAATTCTTGAATACAGTTCGTCCTCCTGGAACCCACACTGTATATCTGACATTAACACTATTGAGCAGGTTCAGAGGTATTTCACGAGAAGAGTATTCCATTCCTCTGCTCAAAATAGAATTCCCTATGCCACCAGGCTTGAGATTTTGGGTTTGGACAATCTGGAACTGTGCCGCCTACAGTCCGTTCTAAAAATAGTACACAAAATTATCTGCTACAATGTCTTGCCTGTCAATGACTACTTCAGCTTCAGCCACAATAATACACGGGCAAACAATCGATACAAACTCAAGGTAAACCGCTTCAAACTCGATTGTGGAAAATACAGCTTCAGCAACAGAGTGGCCAACGCCTGCAATGCTCTATCCGACTCTGTTGTTACAGCCTCAAACCCTCACAGCTTCAATCTCAAACTGTTTACCCTGGAGCTCACCCCATTCTTAAGAGGTCCATAAAGGGGGCGTGCGTAAGCACACCAGCCTGCCTACCGGTCCTGTCTTACTGTCCCCATTTACCTATATTTACTTCCTTCGTTCATGTTTATCTTCATACCTATACTTGTTATCTTATACATCTTTAACAAACAAACAAACAAATAAATAAATGGAGAATATATACTTCCCCAAGAATAACTAATAAAGGATAAACATCTGGTTTTAAAAAAGGACAAGCAGCAACACTTATTTGAAAAAAAAAAAAAAACAGGAAATAGGAGGGGAATTCAGCGTGAACTCTCTTCCCTTATTTCAAATGATCCAAAGCCCAGTCACCTCAAGGTTGTCAAAGTGCCCAAGTTCCCATGAGACCTAGAAATCTATCTCCATTCAGAGCTATCTAAAAGCTTCCTACTGTCAAAAGGGCCACTGAACTGCTCAAGCTACTCCTCCACCCTTACCCAGACATATTTTGTGCCCGAGAAGCAGCTGTTTTATGTTTTAGCTCTGGTGGTGCAGCACCAGGTTAATGTTTGGGTGAAAGTGATTGTTAACAATGTTTAAAATAATTTTACTGTTACTCACAGTCAGAGATAAATAAAACCTCCTAAGTCTTACATTCATTTCACCAAGATCCGAAATTATCTTTCATTTTTTTGTGAGCTATTTTGCAAGAAGTGAATTGGATTAACAGCAGTTGTGGAGAGATTGTGTTATGCCTCTCATTACTATTCTTGTACAGCTCTTTAGAGGGTTGGGACCATGTAGAATGCATATTTTTAATGGTAACATTTGTTCTCATTTGGACTTCATAAACCTTAAACAGGGAGCATGAATTTTATTTGATACTCTTAAAATTAAGATCATGGGTCTATAATGAAAGGCATTTGGATGTAATGAATGGTTTTGCTAGAGCTGGCACATACAAAAGAGAAATAACATACAAAAAGTCTACAGCTTTTTAACTCAGGGATATGACCCATCACATTCACACTGCTTAATATAGGAATTTATCTTCCCAATAACAATGCAAGGATCATCTTACTAGTATTTCCACATAGAATAAATTGCAACCACAGTCAATTGCAGCACAGCAATCATTATTGCTATTATCATTCTAAACAACATTAGGGAAGAAGGATCAATCTCATACTTGAGCAGAAGCAGATGGCTTTGGACCAATTAATCATATCGGGCCAATTAAACAATTTAGAGGGCTACTGCTATTTAATTTCTTTAATATACAGGTGGCCCTTGTTATCCACAATTCCACCACAGATTTTTTTTTGTATATTCACACCAAAAAGATACTAGATGTTGGTAGTCATGCAAAAAAGTTTATCATGGAAAGGTGCCCAACACTAAGAGGAAATAAGCAGCCATTTGTTCAATAATCCTTGAGTCCCAAAGTTACAAGAAAAAAGAACAGAGAACAATAAAAAGTACTGTAAGATCTTTAACCACAATTAAAGGGAATTTCTAGGACTGCAATTATCTGTTGGGTTCATGAAACCATATTGGGAAAAATGGTTATGTTTGATGGTGTAAGGAGATCCTATTTATGGTTAAGGAAAACTGTTTTTTATGAGATAATATAGGTAGTTCTTGACATATGGCCACAATTGAGCCCAGAATTTATGTTGTTAAGTGAGAAATTTGTTAAGTGAAAGTTGTCTCATTTTACGACTTTTCTTGCTACATTTGTTAAATTGTTTAACAACTGCAGTTGTTAAATTAGTAACACAGTTGTTAAATGAATATGCTTCCCCCTTGACTGTGCTTGTCAGTTCTCAAAGAATGGTCACATCACCCTCGACCCCAGGACATAAATTACTTTTTCAATACTATCAATAAGAAAAGATTATAATTCTTCAATTATTTCCTTCCCAACCATTCCAAATTGCTTCTAGTGTTCTGTTTTCTTTCTCTTGTTCTGCAAGAATGCACGGGGGTGGGGGTGAGGGGTATAGCTAGACCATAATAATGGACACTTCATTTGGTAATTCTAGGTATTACTGTCAGGTTAGATATTTTTTCTGGCAAAAACTGGAGCCTGAATATTTTTCATTTATAAAACAGCCAATACAGTTTGCTCTGCATTTATAGTAAATGCCATAAAACACAGTTCATAAATTATTGCATGTCTCTATTTTGTTCTGATAGTATAACCTCAGGCTCACATGACAAACCAAGAAAGGATTAAGAGTTGTAGACAGTATGGCAGTTACTCATCCCCTTAATTCTCTGGTTGCTTTGTTTATTCAAGACATCTCCTTCAAAACCCCATTAAGAATCCCTATTATCCTGCCAATATCAAAACACATTAACCCTTTCCCTGCAAGCTTTTCCTTGCAGAGTACACATTTTTAGTTAGTCTGAGATGAGATGCCCAAACATTGGGGCTTTCTATGCTAATGCAAACTAGACACAGATTATATGGGTGAATGGGATGGAGGATTGGTACAAGTTTGGTTAGCTAATGCCTTGGAATGTATTAAGTGGTGCCTGTCCGGGCACTGACTCCTCTATTCGGAAATCACTTTTAATTCCATAGCAAAGCCTTTAAGATCCTTGCAGGATTGTACCCTGTTCTCATATTTTGCCAGGCACATGATCCAAATGACTGCCCACTTGTTACATGTTGAGCCTTTGGTTCATCTTTTCCCAGGCAGAAGACTTTCATGTTAGCAACCATGGCTGTTGGTTAGTTTGAAGTTTTTCTTTCACTTCATTTTATTTTTTACATCTTTCCATTTTGATATTGACATGCTATAATGTGTCATATGTTGCATTTGTGTGTTTCACTGTGTAAATTCAATTCCTTCTTAATGTACTGAGCAAGACAAGTATGTAATGGGTTATGAATTTGAGAATAGGTAAAAGGTAATACATTTACATGGAACCAACTTAAGAAAAGAGTGTCAACTCAAACAGATTCATTGGCCAGCAGGTATTTGGATGTTTAGAATTTGTTGCTATAGTAAAAAAAAATAGTCTGCTGAATGAGGTATCATCTGATTTCATTGTTTATGCATATTTCCAATTCTTTCTTACCCAAGAAATTAAATCCAGGCAATGCTGCTCCCCAATTTTATCACCATCCACATTAACATGAAATAACAAATGCGTAATGCTACGGCTTTTAAAAAGATCATACAAAGGACACAAAGGGAAATGTCTCCTTCCATCTTCCTCCTTCTACCTGAAATTGCAAGCCTTCCAATATGATCTCATAGGATTTTAGAACTTCATTATACAAGATTCTAAAGGGCTGTGTAATTCCACCCCCACCCCACCCCTCTTTAGGGAGATGTAGGCATGCACAAAATACATGCCCTTCTTTACCCCCATAAGTCCTGCTGGTCTATCCTGAGGATGCAAAGATGTGAAATGGCTTATAGGCAGTGGTGGGATTCAATTTTTTTTTACTACCAGTTCTGTGGGTGTGGCTTGGTGGGCATGGTGTGGCTTGGTGGGTGTGGCTTGGTGGGCATGGAAGGGGAAGAATATTGTAAAAGCTCCATTCCCTCCCCACTCCAGGGGAAGGTTATTGCAAAATCCCCATTCCCTCTCAATCAGCTGGGACTTGGGAAGCAGATAATAGATGGGGACAGGGCCAGTCAGAGGTAGTATTTACCAGTTCTCCAAACTACTCAAAATTTCCACTACCAGTTCTCCAGAACTAGTCAGAACCTACTGAATACCACCTCTGGTTGCAGGCATACTGAATTTTCTTACAAAGTTCCTGATCAGCAAAAGTTCTTGATGTTGTAGCTCTGCTAGTGAGTGGAATTGATTGGTGCTAACAAATCTTGAAGCTTTAGCAGCCTCTGAGGATTCACTGTTTTAACTTCTTTAAGTATATGAACAGAAACCAACAATTCAATTCTTTAAGGTATTATGTGATATAAAAATTAGTATTAATAACATAGTTGAACTGTGGAAAGTGAAATGGGGATATCCAACTTTGGAAAATCAGTGGGTTCAAATGGTTAAAAATGTGAAATATAGTTCATCTGATTTAAAATTACATTAATTCATCAGAAAATATTATTTAGTTCTCAATTGGTACTCTTGAATAATGTTTAAAAATGGGATAGATTATGTTATGTTAGTAATGTACAAAATTTCAATGTTTTTGTAACTTACATGATTTGGTTCTGTTCTATTATAGATTTGCTTTGCTTTGACTTCAAATTTCCATGTAAGACAATACAATTTTGTTATATATATATATATATATATATATATATATATATATATATATATATATATATATATATATATATATATATATATATATATATATATATATATATATATATATATATATATATATATATATATCAAAAACTAGGACTTTATCTCACAAGGAGCTTTACTGCTATCTCTACAGAGCCTGAGATATAGCAACAAGGATCATTTTACATAATTAAAAAGAACATTATTCTCCTGATTTTAAGGATCCAGGATATGACCTTATTATCTTTTTCTTTTAGTCTCTTTCATATTTTATTGTTTTTTTCTATTTATTTTTTGTGGTTTTTACTTTGTTTTAATCAACTTTATTTAGGATCCCCCCCCCCATTTTACTGAGTAATCCCAATTTAGCCCCTCCTTTTTTGGTAATGTAGACTTTTTAAATTTCATAATTTTTACAAAAGAAAAAAGGTTACAGAATTATTTTCAGATCTTTGCAATGAATTTCACCATGTTTTCTAGCCCTGTTGTATCAAAAGGCGAAGAAAGTCTATCAGACAGTAGACCTTAAAGCTGCACCAGGAAGCTGCCCTGTATTTCAGAAGTCTGCCTTTGAGTTGGATATGTAATCAAAGAAGGAAAGGCAGTGAGCCAAACTCGGATGAGGATGGGAGTTTCCCAGCACTTCAGTATGACAAGGAGCCCCTCATGTGAAACCAGAATAATTTTCTAAAAACATCTTCAAATATTAGCTCTTCAACAAGGAAGCAAGATGCATATTGTAATAATCTTATAAAGCCTTACGTTTACAAATATATGCATATAAATTCCTAAATTGTATTAAAAAAATTATTTGCATGGTTTTGGTCAGTTATTTTTCATACTACTTTTTATTTTCAACATTTGATTAATAGAGTTTTTCCTTTTTTAATGAATGAATCTGATAACTTGCTATTTTTATTTGAAAGGGTATGATATCATCTTTCCAAACAATCTGCCTTTAAAACGGGATGGTTTTCTTTGGCTTGTTGTGAGGAAAGTTTAAGAGGCAGATAAACATCTGTTCTGAAGGTGCTCACAAGGAATAACAACTTTAAAATAATTCTTAGCTAAACTCCAAAATCTGTATTAAAACATGCCAGTTTCAAAACAGCTTTGAAACAAAAACTGGAATAAGTAAATCCAAAAAGCCCTACATAAAAAATACCTTTGCTTTTATCTTTAACATGTCAGCATCAATAGAATGTTTACCAATAATTCCCTTGAGAGCAAGTGCTCAATCTTTGCCTATACAGTAAGGTAGGTAGAGAATCAGGTGTTTAGACAGTATTTAGAACGAGAAGGATAACGATGGTAGCTGTTGAAATCTTGCATGTTATCTAGCTTTTTAAAAGGCTGAGAACTTTTGCCTGGTTTATTGGTAACTCACTGCCACTGCCACAACTTTGATCTGGCCCAGCTTTCATTCACACATCTAATGAATGGCCCAAGCTGGACAGACGGTTGTGCTTGCTCTCTCCCTAGGACTCCCTTTCTTCTGCCTTGCTGCAATCAGCTCCCCAGTGGTTTCATTTATCAGAAGCTGAAATCCTTGTTTTCTTAGTTGCTTGTACTAGTAGTTCTATCAGCATTAACCTCTGACCTAGGAGTGTAGCTCTTCCCTCGTCTTCCCACAATTATGTTTACAGAGCATTTTTTCCTCCTTTAGTAGAGAAATTACTTGTATGTCATAGATACCAAAGGTCCATTCACTCTGCAACTGAGCTGACACCTATAGGGGCCATTAGAACCTTCTGGGGAAATGTTAAACTTATTTAATAAAGGCTGAATAAATCAGGTTCATATCTGCAATTGGCATGACTGAAATTCAGGTAAATCATAAGGAGTCACTTAGGAGTCATATCTGCATGGATAAACAGAGAGAAGACTAACAGATTATTTTGTATGCACTAGAAACAAATGGCTGATTTTATATTCTTCAAAAACAAATGTCTAAATAGAAAGGAATTGGAAAAATGTTATTGAAAGCACAAATTGAATGGACTGAAGGGGCAGTTTTTCTATTTTTTATAAATGCAAAAATTCTACACTATTTCTAAAAGCTAGGAGAAGTAGAAAGGCATGCCCATTACAATATTGGGGTTCATACATAATTGTCAGCTATTGTTCTAGATTATAAGTATCTCTCACAGGAAAACATAATAGAAGTAATCTCAATGAATGCAGAAAAAATAATTTAAGATGGCTTTTTAAAATGCATAGATTAATATACATAAATCAGCAAGATCCAGAGAAATAGAACACATTCCACAATGGATTTTAGAAAGAGTTTCTTATTTGCCTAAAGTTTTCATTTTAAAATTTGTTTTTGTAAAAAAAAAAACCAACAACTTAAAATTGGGTAACTTATTTGGTGTAGCATTATCTACTTTGACCATTCAATAGAAGATGCCAGGGAGGGAAGGTGCCACTGACCTAGAAAATCCATCCTAAGTATTGACAAGAGGACATATAACTGCAATATATAATATGCACAAAGATGGAAAATTAATTATACTTTTACAATATACAAAATTGAAAATATTTTATGGACATTTTCCAGAAAATGGATAAATATGAACAGGTGATTTATGAGTTTGCTGATTAAAAGAGATTGAATGTAGGAAGAATATAGTATAATGTAGTTCTAAAGAGGGAGAAATAATAAAAAATTATTTGTAATTGTTGGAAAGAAGATTGGAAGCTGCTTCTTTAAAGTTATTTTTCTTTTTTCTCCTTCTAGCACTTTTATGTTTTCTACTTTTATAGATTTGTTTTTGTTTATCTTTTAATTATGCAAAAACTTTCAATAATATCATAAGGTCGAGAGGACATGTATGTTACTAGTATAAATACGGCATTAAAATATTTCTGCTATTTGGGAGAAAGACCATGGCAAATCTAAACATTAAAGTGCAGAGAGAGCCCACTAATCACAAATGCATGCCTTGCCAAGGCCATAGTTTTCCCAGTTGTAACCTATGGCTGAATCATCAGAAAGGCTGAATGAATACAAATTAATGCCTTTGAATTGAGAGAAATCTGAAGAAATTGACAATACTTCAGATCATAAAAGGAAGAGACACTCAATTCCAGATGAAGTATAACCAAATTGGTCACTGGAAGATCTACAGTAATAAGGAAGCTAAGCTAAGAAAAATGTAAGACTTTTCAAAAAGAGACTGACAAAAGAGAAGGTGCTTACATACTATCACTGATGACCAAGCCCACGGAGGTTTGGTGGCCAAGAAATTGAAATAAATAAATAATACATTGAGCTTACAAGAATTCAAAGAAGTCATTCCTGATAGACAGTCCAAACAAAAAGAGGTTCATGGGTTCACAAAGAGCCAAAAGCAACAGCAAAGGATAAGACGATTTATGCTTACAAGTAACTGCAATGAAAAGAATAGCAAAATACTTTAATGCCATTGTGGAAAATTGTTTATAATAATGATAATCCAATTCAACCATTAGTATCCAGAAGTTTGATATGTTTTATATAAATTTTATATAAAACATAATGAGCTTTGAAAGAAGCCTACTTTATCAGTTATGTGAACTAATCTGGAAACAATTCTCTCTCTCTCAACATTCATACCATTCACTATTCTTAAGAGTCCACCGTAAGAATGTTCATCATTGCTTCATCTTTCTATGAAATAATCTTACTGTTACTTCCTACTGTTAATCTTATGATTAACACAACAAAAACAGACATTCTCTGATACTAAAAAGTGTGAAGTTTCATAGAAAATGGTGTTGCAGATACTCATTTGATAGTATCTTTAAGATAAATGATAACTATCTATAGTGGAGAATAGAGCTAGAAATTAATCAGCAAATGTGCTGGCAGCTCCAAAATATACTGGAGTATATCCAAGCACTACACAATTGGCACTTCATTCCCAAATTTTTTTACAGCAGCAACCCTTGGCTTTGAAAAACAGTTACTGTACAATATAGTGCAGTTTGGAAAAACAGGTGTTTGATAAGTT